>NC_134356.1:194022808-194192858 GCF_048569485.1 Anomaloglossus baeobatrachus | reverse complement strand
GAAAGATCTTTCTGGCCCCGTTCACCTGAATGGATCCTGTATTGGATGCCTTTTTTTTTTTTTTTTTTCTTTTATTTAAAGGGAACCTGTTAGGTCAGAACGCATATTCTAGCAATCAGCAGACGCATGTGTGCCCTAATTACACCTCCCTACCCATCCCTGTGCTGTAAAATTGTATAATATGAAAGTAATAACATTTTATTACCTTCATATTTAAATAGCAAGGAATGTGGTCACAGGGGCGGCGCCTTGCAGGGATGTCTGCATATTTCTGTGGTATCACGCCCCTTGTGGGCGTGATACCATGGAGTGACGTCCCCGTCGCTCATTCCTATCCTGCGCGCATTGCAGCAGGATTCTTTTCCAGGTGTTTCAAGCGCCGGCTTCAGATGCGTACTGCGCATGCGCAGTGCGCGTCTGAAACTGACAAGGAGAAACCGGAAAGAGAAGCCTGCCGCAATGCTCGCAGGATAGAATGAGCGACGGGGACGTCACTCCATGGTATCACGCCCACAAGGGGGCGTGATACCACAGAAATATGCAGACGTCCATAGGGCAAGGTGCCGCCCCTGTGACAACATTCCCTGCTATTTAAATACAAAATATGAAGGTAATAAAATTGTTTTTTATTACTTTCATATTATACAATTTTACAGCACAGGGATGGGTAGGGAGGTGCACACATGCGTCTGCTGATAGGTCAGAACGCATATTCTAGGTGACAGGTTCCCTTTAAATTCTGTCTTAGGGCTTGTGCGCACGCTGCTGTTTTTTGGTGCAGTTTATTGTCTTAAACTGCATGTATGACCTTCCTTAGCAAAGTCTATGAGAAATCCTAAAGGCTGTGCGCACGGTGTTTCTTTTTTGAATGTAGTTTTGGTTGCAGAATAAAGAAGCAGCATGTCACGTCTTTTCTGCATTTTTCCCTGCGTTTTGACATTGACAATGTTAAAAACAATGCAGGCGTAAAAATGCACCAAAACGTGGCAAAAACGCATGCATTTTTGATGTTTTTTTCTGCCAGAGGTGCGTTTTTTTGATGCGTTTTTTTCGGGCAGAGTTGCGTTTTTTGCTTTAGAAACAAAACTGCAGTGTGCACGTGCACTAAAACTGATTTAAAAATGGAAATAGCTGTTGAAAATGGCCTTGGGCATAATGACTGCCCCATTATGTAGAGAAAAACGAAATATTACCATCTGAAATAAAAAGAATTAGAATTACAATATCACTCTGGGTTTTTTTTTATGGTTAATAATCTAGTTCTATTCCCTTTTCTGTGATACTTATGCAGTCTCCATTTTTGGTTCCCTTGTTTCCTCCTATCCGTAAATTAGTTAGCTGGAATTCAGTCACCCACCCTTTCCCAGCAGTAATAACACAGGGCTCGCTGTCAGAGGAATCTGGTGCACAGGATGCATACCACTCCTTACTGGATGGACGCCTGTGGGCCCGAGCTCTCCCACCTAGCCTGTAGGGCACAAGCCGTTCTACACAAGTAATGGCAGTGGAAAATAGTCCTAGATCTGCCTGCATCTGAAAAACAGCTAATAAATTGGACTGGGTATCCTGGATTGGCCCTGGCAGGGGACTACCCAAAAAACGATCTCCAGAACACTCTTCATTGACACGAGGTCTCAATCCAAAGAAATCTGTGCATGAGAGCCCTAGGAGGGATGATGTGTGACGTGTGCACTGGAAAGGCGCAGACCTCATGGTTACAGCTCGCTTGTCTCAGTTTCATGGTTCCTACATGAAGTAAAATAAATCTGTCCTCTCTTAGAATTCCACATTGTGCTGTTCCTCTGCTATTCCTCCTGGACATTTCTGGATAAATTGACAACTGTATTTTACCAGTTGGGGCTGTATTCCCACACAGTCTGAAACTGTCAGTCTGTGCTGCCCAGAGTCCACATATGATGGTTACACCCAGTTGGCTATTTATTCACACAGTAAGGAAGTCCCAGAATGTTCCTTTTCTACTTACTAAAACATTTGAGAAGTGGTCACCAAGTTAGAGATATGAGAATCTCTTCTGCACTAAATAATAAATCTCTATGGATATATTATATATATTGATATATTATTGATATATATGGGCCAAATCCTGAGGTTGCCTACTTTAGTCTTCACCACAGCCCCTTTATCTGTGCTCCATTGTATCGTCTTCTCACAGAACTTGCTTCAGCCAGGTTACAGTAGTTGTGTGTTTCATCTACATTGATATTGACAATATTTTGAATCCTTGTTCTTGTGGAAAGGCTGAACAGTGACAGCTAAGACTGAAGATCCCTATGTCCTGGGACATTTATACTCTGAAAGCGCATTTATAACCCCAATCATTAAACGACTACTAATCAAATATATACAAAGCGATCGGCGGATGTTTAATAGTCTGGTTAGACAGCCAACCAGAATTGTATGTGCACAGAGTGATCTCTAGCGTTGCTCTCCGGCAGCACATCTACTTTTTACACCTGGTGATGTGGTGCGGGGGGCAGTGATTTTAATGGCAATGTCAGTGGACCAATCACCTGATGTGTGTTTTGCTTGGCCGTTGGATGATATTTGGCTTGCTTCTATAAACCAATTGGCATACACAAGCCTGTTATCAGCTGGTCCAAATGGGCCTGAACATAAAGGGCTTGGCCATATTTTCTAAAGTATTTTGACTCCCTTTATAGAGATGCTCTGTTTGTGACCGCGCCACCTCAGTTTGCTGCCAGTGTGTGCCATATTTTATTTATTTTTTACGGAGCGTGCGAAACATTACCGTTCATGTGACGTTTCATTCCTTGGCCAATGATCCCATAAAGTAAACGTTCCACTCAACACCCACTAAAGCAAACATTGGTGGGAGTCACCTGGGTGCCACAAAGCAGAAATATCTTTTTGGACATCTAGTGGGTACTGATAGCATTAGTAAAAACCTATCAACAAATACCATTTATTGCATTTCTAGTGTGAATGGTGCTATGGTTTTCAGCACCTCGATTTGTCCTGTGCTGACTGGAAGGAAGCTTTATAATACAGGAGAAATGTGCCACAACATGCTACAGGGGGAGTGCAAGCAGTGGGGTGCAACGGGAGGGACCTTGGCTTTCGAGCTGTGGAGGAGCTGAAGTTAGATGGAGAAGAGTCTACATGAAGACGGGGAGAGCAGAAGAATCGTGGAAAATGTACTATTATAAAAGCAGTGTCTTAGGACTACTGTCTGAACAATCTGTGGCTGTAAGGACGGGCGCAGGTGTCTTAAGAGAAGCCATCAGAAATGGCTCAGGTATGTGCAATCGTTTGAGGGTGGAAATCCCGCTCCTAAGTGATGATCACTAAGTGGTAAATACTGGGGCAGGTGAGAGTCAGACTCACTCACTACTGTCATCCGTGTGGTCCACATCACACGCTAGAGAGAAATTGACCTTTTTTTTTTTTATTTGGTATCTGTTTTGCAACCCCTTTTTTTTAATTTATTTCTAACCAAAGGAGTCTTTGTTCCCAAGCTAAAAGAAAACCCACAAAAAAATGTTCTTCAAAGTTATCACTAAGCACCAGATTCGTGAGACCATGATGGCTTCCAATTTGCAGGCACGTTCGGTTAGCCCCATAGAGTTTAATGGCCGATTCTGCTCTGCAAACACATAGCCAGGCATGGAGAAGTCATCAAGGACTCTGAGCCCCTCGCCCTCAAATGACCTCCAGGTGTACAGGTCCTGGCTTCAAACCCATGTAGTGTGCATGACCGAAAGCACCGAGCCAAAATCCAGGACGCGATGGCAGCGGAGAGGTGAGCACGACCATCCTCTGATGCTGCGCATTCATTACCATGTTAGTACATCCACAGGGGCGTACTAACATGCTAAGGGGTCGACTAGCCAGGGGAAATCATGCCCTTGCGACTAGTCCGTGGCCTTATTGGCATACAATAAAAGATTTTTAGAAATACTTTTTCTAAAGATCTCTTTATGTATGCTACTAGATACAGGGACAGTCAGGCAGGGATTAGCAATATACACCTAGAACTGCTCGTGGTCCTGGGTGCATATTGTTCCTGACAGGTTCCCTTTAAGCGTGGCAGATCAGCATTTCCGTCTGATCAGTTGGCCATTTGCACACATTGATCACATACATTTATTTTTGTACTGGTGTGATTGAATAGACATTGGACAGAAATATACAAAAGGCACTTAGATATGGAAGTATAAATGCATAAACAGTCATATTTTTTTTTTTTCTTCTTTGGGGAAAAAAAAAACCCCATGCATAGTCTTATTATTGTGTGTGGTCATTTCCAGCTTGTAAAGCTCTCCAAATAATAAGGAAATGCATGTATTGTGTGTGAGGCAAATGTATTGGTATTGTAAATATGACAGAAGCCAGTCACAACAATCATCAGCCCGGGGTTGTGCCAGGTACATTGCGCCCACATACAGTCTGTAAGGAACATGCACATCTTGATCTGGGCTGCCATGACACACACATGAAAGGTTGCTTGATACTGGGAATTAGAAAATCTATAGAGCCATCTGGGAAGTGTAATTGCATCTACTTGTTGGCTTGGAAAATAACAAAGGGCTTGAAATAGAAACACTTTCTGGTTCAGGGAGCATGACCTGTCACATGATCAGTCATGTGACAAACGGACCAATTCAGTCGTCAGCCGCACCTTTAAGATTTTACTGCCTGACTGTTTGTGATGCATATGATTCCAAAGGGTCAGGAAGGGCCCTCCTTTCTGCATACCGAGGGGCCAGTCTGTGATGGGATCCACCATTATTCTTGCGAACTGTGCTATGTACCAAATTTACAGGATACTTACGGTACCTTATTTCTGATATTGTAATATCTGTCCATAATGGCCTGAAAAAAGGGAGGCGGAGAGGGAGTATGTACTTCCCTACTGAACTCTCGCAGTTCCTCAGTATGGTCTTTTTTTTTTTCTTCCTCTTCTGGCAGAAAACCTCACATGACCGCTGCTACCAATTAGCAATCACTGATTAGCTGCAGCAGTTTTTCCTGAGGCAGAAAAGAGAAACTAGCACATGGACTCTCAGCTCGGACTACAACAAACCGCTGCCATCTCCATGTGATCTTCCTGAGAATAGTGTGGTCCCCACAAAGCTTCTCATGAGCCAGATCAGACACCCCATACTTTGCACTGACGAGGGGCAAGCACCCCGAAACACCGTGTCTGCAAATTGGGATTCTGATCTGGCATATATTCTAAGTCACATGCAAAGGATTGTTAAAAATCCACATTTGACTTTTAGGATCGTTACTTCCAATAGGTGGCGCTGTGCTAGAGTTTGTCTCCTTTACTGGAGAGACAATTTGTTTTAAAATGAGCTTTCTAAAGGGAAAAAAAAAATAAATGAAAATAAAAAAAAATTTCTGGCATGATTTCCACTTAATTTTCCAGCTTATGCTCTTCTGTGCTTCTTTTATACCTTTCTTGGGGTTTTTTTTTATACTTTTTTTGTTATTCCTACTTTTTTTTTTCTAACCTTTTCCTCTATGAATGTTTGGAGACAAACTTGTTATCAAAGCTAATAGTTTTGACCAGAAAACCTCTTTGGCAATCCGTTCTAAACCAGTATAAAACTCCTGACCTGTATTATGATCTCAGCCAATTTGCAACCCTACAAGATAAATCAGAAAAACAACCCAGCTTTCAGTATGTGATGAATACTAATTGCCCTAGGACAGAATACAAAAAACGGCTTTCACATGGCTGCCAAGAAGAGTAAGCCGAAACTAGAATGCCGATGATCTTGTGAGAAGCAGCTCGAATGATTGTGTGGTGGCCAATACAGGAGCGCTACGACTCTGGGGCGGCGAGACCCCAACCGTATTCGGGGTGTATATACATTTCATACTGTTCAGTAGTAAAATGTCAGAGTGGTCACCAATAATAAAACCTCATTGGTGTGATCTTTTGGATGGACATGTAATATCAGCGAATAAACACATTACAGTATTACATTGGAGCTGTATTAAAGATCAAAATGTAGAGGAAAACTGCAAGTTATTTTGTTCAGTCTAAAGTCTTAGGGATAATCTAAAGCATAACTTAAATTTCACCCAAAAGGAAGGTCTTGCTCAATCCTAAGTCAAAATTGCCTTTGGTGCATGTACCAGTTATAATATTTGAGGTACTGTCCCAATTCTAATGTTCTGTAACTTGTTATCCACTCTACTACTCTAATGCAGTGGGTTGTGCATTACTTCAGCCATTGCATAGCCGCTTGTCTACCCCGAACGGATAGGCTGCATATCTATTATGCCTGTATGGAGTTTGTAGGAAAGCAGGAGCAGAGAGCCAAAAGGTACTGTCACACATAACGAGATGACGCAGTAGCGATCCCATTGGCGATCTTGTTATGTGTGACATCTACCAGTGATCAGGCCCCTGCTGTGAGATCTCTAGTTGCAGAATGGTCCAGGCCATTTTCTTCAAAAGCGATGTCCTGCTGGGTAGGACGCATCGCTGTGTTTGACGCTGTGTGACAGGGTCTCAGTGACTGCTGAAATCGTTATACAGGTCGCTACTGCGACCTGTATCGTTCCTGTAGCATTGGTAAGGTCTGACTGTGTTACATCTTACCTGCGATCCCTATCAGGTCACATAGTTTTCTGGCTCGCTGGTAAGTCATTGTGTGTGACTGGGCCTAAAGGCTCACCTCTACTTCCTGTTCCTCTCTGCGTCTCTTCGGTACAGCGTGTACTTAACAGGCAGCAGACAGAATGGAGACGCCTAGTGGTGGACACTGTGAGGAAACTAAAAAGCACTTGAGGTAAATAAAGTACTTTTATGTTGGTCATCGCATTCTCCATCAGATGAGCCTAAGTTTATTGAACCCTCTGTGACCATTTTTAAAGTGAAGTGGCCGTCTTGTTTACAGCATAAACCTGCGATATCTTACACCTAGCAGAAAAGTTTACTTTTAAGGGAATCTGTCACCATGTTTTTGCACCCTCCTCTAAGAGCAGCATAATGTAGGGGCAGAGATCCTAATTCCAGTGATGTATTACTTTACTGGGAGCAGCAGTTGACAGTTTTTAGGTGTAGAGGAGCTCAGAAAGCTAATCCTGCCCACACCGTAGCTCACTCATTGTCTGTAGGCAGGGAGCCGATGTGGACGGACTAGTGCTCACATGAGCTGTAGTTCAGGCAGTGATAATCTGCTGCTGATAAAACTCATTGTGTTGAAACTGCAGCGCTCAGCCTAATAAATAACATTATCCCTGAAATCTGTGTCTCGGCCCCTACCTCATGCTGTCCTCAGATTACATAGCTTTAAAAAGTGAACTTCTCAGAAGGTTTTTGCTATCAAAACCACACCAATTCCAGATCAACCTCCCACTGCTGTTTGTATGGATCCATAGTGTTTGGTTCTTTAAAGGCGTTGTCTGGTCATTGGTTTTGATCACCTATCCTTATTTTACAACAGGACATCGATATCCAATCTGTGATGGTCTGACACCCGACAATCTGTTAGCCCCAGCGGTTGTGTAGAGGCCGCTGCGGAGTACTGCACATTATCTCCTACTAAATAGATTAGGAGCTCCTCTGCAGCATCAGCTACACATTATACAGATTCCGCCACCCATTGATACTACAGCATCTAGATTTTCTTTGAAATGTGTATTTCTTCCTGGATAAATTGACAGATGATGATAAATGTTTCCTTACAAGTAACTGAAGACCACATTTGGTTTATGGTGACCCAATTTTGATTCACTTGAATTGCGTGAAATCAGTTATCTTGATTTTCAGTGTGTGAATGTACTCTGTGTATTACTTTTTTTTTCTGTAAAAGGAGTGTGTCTCATCAGAAAATTATCCATTTAAATCAAATTTTTGTGTTTTTAGAAGTGATTTTTTTAAAATATTTTTTTAAAAGCTTTGGCACTTTTTTCATTCTGTTTAAAAAAAAAAAAAAAAAAAAAAAGCCCCAAAAATAAAGCTTGAAATCTTGCAATTCTCTCACTGGCCACTAGGGCTATTTCAGACTCACTTGCATAAAGGCACAGGAAGTATTTCAGCATATTCATTGTCCTCACAGGCTGGAATACACTGACCACCTGCAACACCTCTATACACAGCCGAGGATCCTTCAAGCACGATAGGCGAGGTCACAGCTGACCCTGCTTTCCATTTCTTCACAATGACCGTTGCACATTAGATGCCTCAATACAGCAAATGGGGGTCTTAGTCAGTCTATTGCTGGTAATATACACTGGAGATCAAACTTAGAGGACACACAATTTCCTAAATGTTAAGGTAATTGTGTATATGTGATTTATATCCTAACATGAGTAAATAATCAGTATTTTAAGCTTCTTGCATAAATTGAATTTATTGTCCAGCACATAATAAAAATGTAAATGAGATAAATGAAAAAGAACACTGATCAACATTAGAGAACCCTTTCAGATACCTGCATGTTATTGGTGTTAATATGGCACCTGGTGCTAATTTCTTTAATTATCTGACAAGCCCTATGTAACTGGCAGCCTAACTTTACTGTTTGCACTGATTTTGCAAAAATGGAGTGCCGTTCCCAAGTGACTGAAACCCTCCGGCAGCAGGTTGTCTACATGAAGGCCAAAGGGGTGACCCTATCAGCTATAGCAAGAGAAGTTGGTTGTTCAAAGTCTGTGATTTTGAGAATATTGAATTTTTACAATATCACAAACTCAAGTTCCTCAAGAAGGTCGTTTGCCCTCGAAAGACAAATACAAGAGAGGATAGGATAATTGTAGAATCTCCATGGATAATCATTTCAACACTGCAGCTGGAATTGCTCGCCAGGTAAGCACTGTACACGGTAAGGATCTGTCTAGTCATACAGTGTCACAACGTTTTAAGAGCATTTGGACTGAAAGCCCACTCCTGCAGTGACCAAACCTCTCATTAGCAAAAAGAATCAAAAGACTAGACTTATCTTTCGTGAGGAGCATGTTGTGTGGACAGAGGAGAAGTGATCCACAGTTCATTTTAGTGATAAAAGCAAGTTTACTTTATTTGGGTCTGATAGGAAACAAACTGGGGAAAGACTGAACCCCAAAGTGTGATAAGTCAATGAAAGGCGGTGGAGGATGTGTCATGGTTTGGGGAATGTGTTCTGCAGCAGGAGTTGGACCTCTCATACAGCTACATGGCAGTGAATGCAAGTGTGTATCAGAACCTTCTTCAACAACACCTGGTTCCTTACTTGCGTTCATCACTCAATCGGCCAGCAATTTTTATGCAGGACTATGCTCACTGTCACATAAACAGGTAAAGGAGTTCATGGAAACAGAAAACATTGAAACAATGAAATGGCCAGCCCTTAAAGTCCTGATCTAAACCCAATAGAAAACCTCTGGAAATCCTTAGTAACAACGTTATGGCCAAGAAACCCACAAGAGTCAAAGAACCGTGGAAGAGACTGGAAGACGAGAGGACCAAAATCACACCAGAGCAGTGTGAGAGGCTAGTGATATCCTATATACTGAAGTCATTCAATGCAAAAGCCTGTACACTCCCTACTGATTACTCACTGTTGTTCCCTTCTGAAAACTTACTGATAATCTTTCTCTGTGCTACATTCATTGCTGTTCTCTAATTATAATCATCACGTTTTGGGCAAAATAAAGGTATAAAGGGAACCTGTCGCCAGTCTTTTTGCCCTATAAGCTGCATCCACCACCAGTGGGCTCTTATATACAGCATTCTAACATGCTGTATATAAGAGCCCAAGTCACTGTGTGGAACATAAACACCTTATAATACTCACCTAGCAGGTCGCTCCGCTGCAGAATGGTCGGATGGGTGGCGCCGTTCTCCGCAACCCAAGCATCCTCTTTCGGCTATCTTTGTCCTCTTCCTTCTAAAGTCGGCGTGCATGACATGTCCTACGTCATGCACACAGGACAGTATTGAGCTCCTGCGCAGGCGCACTACAATACTATGATCTGTCCTGAGCAAAAACCCTTCAAATATTGATCAATGTAGATTACATTATTTCTGAAATAAGCAAGTGATCATACATTGTTCTCTAATTTTGATCTCCAGTGTTCATGTGGGTTTCCCGAAAGAACAGGAAGTAGGAGTCTAGAATAGCCCTAGTGGCCAGTGTAAAAATTGCAAGACTTCTAATATTTTTTATTTTTTTTATTTTTTACTTAGATTGTCATTTTATAATTCATTACCAGAAATGAAATACAAAAACTGATTTGAACATTATTTTCTGATGACCCATTCCCTTCACAGCTCCGTGTTGAACGCCATCTTTTCCAGAATGAATGACCAGGGGTATTTGGGGGTGTCTACATTTTTTTTTATTTTTACTTTTTGTGATGTCTTCAGTATTTGTTATGAAATGGTGACCACAGGTCTAGATTTCTCAATAGATATTTGCTTAGCGTCCATTTCAGAGGAGTATGTCACTGTCCAGAGGATGTAATTAGATTTTGTAATCTTGATAACATTTTCTGAAAGGTTCTTTTCTTTCTCCGACATGCAGCAAGGACATATGGGCGGAGGAGAGGTAATATTTCTGCTTTCCCATCTTCTAACAATGTTTAGAATGTCAGTGATCGGCTCCAGATTATTATGCTAGCTTTTTATTTGTGAAGTCCTGCTTACTAGTGAGATGATATTGCTGTTTTGCTGACAGGGTTTAATGCTTGGCAGCATAAAAATAAAATAAAAATGATGGTTACTGTATTAACTTTTTTTTTTTTTTAGGTCAAAATACATGATAGACACCATTTATAGGGAATCTGTCAGCAGGTTTTTGCTAACTCATCTGACAGCAATATAATATAGGCAAGGAGATTCTGAATCCAACCGTGTATCACTTAATTACTGGCTGCAGCCGTTCTCATAATCAAAGTATTGTGTTTTAAGCATGAAGCTGAGCCCAGGGAGTTGTCCCCAACAATACCAGGCTCTCTTTAGAAATTGTGCATTTCTTTTTAACCCCTACAGCGTGCTGACTTCAGCTTACATAGCAAAAACCTGCCAACAGATTCACTTTAATATGTGTCAGTAGCCAAAAATACATGTATGACTATTCTTGAATCCTTATGTCCGGTAGGGAGATCAAATAAAAAAATAAAAAAAAAAAATGTATAAAAAAATGTAAAAAAAAATTAGAAAAAAAAAAATATTATATATATATATATATATATCGTTTTTTGCTAAAAAAAAAAAAAAAAAATACATTTGCAAACATTAATATTGACAGGTCCGAAACAATCACTATCTGGTGGACTGGACTGTGAATGCTGTATGAAAATTAATTAAAAGCACCCCAAAATGTTAATTTTGTCATCATACTGCCCCATGAAGCATGGAGTAAAAATTGATCAAACTGTCTAATCTGACAAAAAATGAAATCAATTGAAAACCTCATTGCACCCCACAGAAATCAAGCCCTTGTGACTCAGAGGAAAAAAAAAATCTAATGTTTTACGGCAGCGTTTTTTTTTTTTTTTTTTTTTGTGAGTTTTATGTATTATATTTTAATATGAACAACACTTCTTAATCATTTGACAGGTCAACGATATTCAAATGGTAAATTGGAAACACATTTTTATTTATTTTTTTTTTTTTTAAGGCGTTTCGGTTTATTGTGTATAAGCACCAGTTGCTGACATCCCCACGCTTACACACCCCTGGCATGCTAGCAATGATGTTATTAATGGTTGTCTGAGGAATGTTCTGCTACACGGAGTACACTTTGGGCACACAAATCAAGATCCGCTGCTGGCAGCTGCCTTTGTAATTGCTGACTAATGACATCTCAGATGTGCTGAGGAGGAGGGGTCCGTCCGGAGACGCTGCAGGCCATGGTAGCACGTTTAGGCCTGGAGGCTGCTCTCTGTATCACAAGCAACATGTGGCCTGGTGTTGTCATGTTGAAAAACAGTTTATCCCCTCAGACTGCAGTGGACTATTCCAAGCAGCCAAAAATGCATATAACTATTGTGTGCGAACAGCAAAGTGAGCCTGTTCTTGTAATATACACTTCTTTACTGGGATTTCTAAATAAATGGGCCTTTTTAGATGTGTTTCTAATTAGGCCAGCTTACTAATTTTTATTATTGAAACTTCATTAATGGTCTGCTTTTGGTGCTGGTCACAGGGGAAGGCATCCTTTACCTTTTTTGTTAGTGATGTGTGAAGAGTGTTGGCTGACCGGCCTATTACATTCGCTAAGCAAGGTCCCTTCTCCACCATAGCTATTTCAGAGAAGGGCACTGGCTTAGGTATAGAAATTAGCTGGTCACCGAGGCCACTACCTCCTGTTATGGGTCCTATGAAGTTTGCCTCTGTGTAGAAATAAAGCCATAGTGGATCTGCAAGGACTAGCACTGAAAGAATGAGGTAGGAGGAGCTTTGCTCAAGATATTAGTTGGTTCTGTTAATTTCAAGTTTAAGAACAAAATCTTAAATCACTGAACGTCCTCTTTAAATATAGTATCTCTGCAGGATAGCTGCTGTAAACACTGCACTAATAATAAGAAACTTTTGCAGTTTGATTCAAATATGGCTGCTTTCACACATCCGGTTTTTGCAGTCCGGCTCAAACACCTATGCAACGGATGCGGCGGAAAAAACGGATCCGTTGTAAAACTTTTCCCATTCGGCCCGTCCGTTTTTTGACCGATGTGGTTTGATACTGAGCATGTGCAGTGAAAAAAACCGCATCCGGCGGCTGGATGCGTTTTTTGCCGCAGGAGGCCCCATCCGGCGTCCATAGGCTTGCATTGTAAATCGCGCCAGATCTGGCGCGATGCATTTTTTTCACCGCACAAAAAAGTGCTATGCAACGTTCCATCCGGCCGCCGCATGGGCTAAATGTGCCGCATCCGGCAAAAAATGGATGCAACGCAAGGCCATTCGGCACAATATGGCGCTAATGCAAGTCTATGCGGGGAAAAAACGCAACCGGTGGCAAAAAAAAAACTGTTGCGTTTTTTTCTGCAAAGCGCCGTATTGTGCCACTCAGCAAAAACCGGATGTGTGAAAGCAGCCTAAGACTTGAAGGTAGTCCCAATCTCCGCTGGAGTCACACTGGTGTGCAGATCGGGTCACCACCTGGCATAACCTGCCACTCTTCATACAGGAGCATGCAGCTGCATAGAAATGCATACAGCTGCACGCTTCTGTGCGGAGAGCAGGGTGCTGTGCCGAGTGATGTAACACAGTCCACGCAGGAGTCACACGCAAATGTGACTCCAGCCTTAAATGATGGCAAATCACCAAGATCTGCTATACCTTAATGACTACTGGCCGTCCAATCTCTGGAACCCCTGTTGATCCGGGGATTGTAGGGGCTACAGTGCTGCTTCAGTGCTTTCTCCCCTTCACAATTTTTCCCAGCATTGTAACATACTGAACACCCCTGTGCTGAAGAAAAAAAGCAATGAATGGGATATATTACTATAACTCCCTTCATTATTGGGCTTCCCATAATCAGACACACCCCTCCCCCACCCACAATCACTGGTAATACTGAGATGAACACCCATTAATCACTATAGGAGTGAAAATGTTATTTTTAAGAATATTGTTATAATTCCTTATCCTTTTTAAGCTGTTTGACCGTAAATAAGAATTATAAAGCCATATTTACACCTGGCAGATTTGTTACAGAAATGTCTTTTATTTTCTTATTCGTTTGGATAGGGTTTGCAAAAATTCATGTATCCCAGAGAAACACCACGTATAGAATAGATTTTCCATTGCATAAACTTTTGCAACAATCTGCCACAATTGTGTATTAAAACATTTAAAGCTAGACATATAATCAAATGACACTGATAAGATATAAATATATTACAAAAGAATACAAAATAATACAGTAATCAAAATTTATAGTTTAGGATCATTTGGGATAAAAACCACATTGCATATAATTCATTAGGCCATGTTCACACACGTCATACTTTACTGTGTTTTTCGTGCATCCTTGAGGTCACAAAGATGCACATAAATGCATACATTTAATTCCCCCAGCAAAGGTTAAGATTCTAAGTTTGCAGTCAACACTATTTTTTTTGGCTGTGTTTCTCTAGTTCCAGCCAAGATGCAGCATGGACATTTTTTTGGATGTGTTTTTTTTGCCACTGGGTTTTTTTTTTTTTTTTTTTTTTTTTTTTAGGGCCAAAAATGTGCATTTTTGTGGTCACTAAAATAATGCAGCTTGTGAACACAGCTCTATATATTCTCAAGGGTAATGTCCAAGCCCTCGGGCATTAGGGTGCTCATTTTATATATCCAGTAATACTCCTTCCGTATTAGATCCTCATATCGATCTGCAGCATGGTCTAGGATCTGTTCAGTTATAATTAGATTAAATCATCAGGGGGGGGGGGTTTGATGTTCCTGTGCGAAGTGATTGGAAACGCTATGATTCAGTATTCCTGATATTGTGCCTATCTTTGTTCAATCGACAATGTAGGCTGAATCGTACGACCAATATACGGAAGCTTGCAACTGCACTCCAATAGATATATTACATATGAGGAAATGCAATTCAGTATTTGATTAATATTGAAGTGTTCCCCTGTGGTTATAGATGGAAATATATTTACCCCAATATTAATGGATTTACAGCAAAGACATTTTGAGTTACCACATTGGATTCCCCCTATAGGTTGATCGGAGATTCCCAGGATAGAGACCCACTGCGTTCACGACTGGGGGCAATTAGGTTTTTGAGGTTTTGGTTTCTTCTGAATATGATGGAGGGATTATGGGGTACTTTTTTTTCCCCATAATAGGGTCATTCTTCAGGAGGACCCAGTATTTGAACATAAGATTTTTTTTTTTTTTTTATCATGTGATGGGAGTTACTAATTGTGGTAAATAATTAACTATTATAGTTGTCCATATTTTCCCCATTGCTGACAGCCCACAATTTGACTGTATCTTTAATAGACAATCATCCTGGCTCAAAGGTTTGTTTATTGTTAAAAGCATCATTTAATAATTTGGTGAAATCTTCTTTTTGTAATTCCCTGGATTCTCCCATGAAGTCCTCGTCCTTTCTGCAGCTTTTTCGGATACTCCAATATTGTCCGTACCGAACATTGAGTATCCATTTAGGGAGATGGCCACTATAGAACCCTAAATAACTGTTCACATCAAGCTTCTTGAAAAAAGTGGATGTGATAATTCTCTCTTCTTGATGACTCGAGATGGTGAGATTCAAAAATTGAATATCGGTGACTGAAATGGTGGAAGCAAATTTGAGACCCCACGGATTATCATTTAATCCATTGCCAAACGAATGAACCTCTTCGGGGGTCCCCCTCCAAATAAAAAAAAAAAGAGGTAATCAATTAATCTCCGGTAAAGTACAATGCAGCCCATCAACAGGGAGGACAGTACAATGCAGATGGACTCAAAATGACCCCTGAAGAGTCGCATAATTGGGTGTGAATCGTGTCCCCATCGCACAGCCCTTCACCTGTCGATAGGGCGCACCCTGAAATGTAAACGTATTATGATTTAAAATAAGGATGCTATCTATTATGAAGATCCTTCTGTGCCTCAGGTAACGAGTGCTTGCAGTCCCAGATCATGGGGTATATTGGAATACAATGCATTTACAGATAATGAAAAAAATATGTAACCACCCTGAATCAAGTGCGAGAAGTCACGGAAATGGGAGTCAAGGAGTAATACGTATTTTTGCAAAAATAGGTCAATATAATGTATGGAAGTAATAGATGTAATTCCGAATATGATGGGACAACCTGGTGGGTGTGTGATATGCTCTTGTGAACTGTAGGTAGGAAATAGGGGTCCCATTCAAGAGTGATTACATTCAGCATTCTAGTTGCAGTATAGCACTGGCTTTACTTTATATGTAAAAATCCTGGTGATTACTGTAAACACGTGGATTTAAAGAGAACCAATCAGGCTCACAATAGAGGGTGATCCTGGAATAGGGGATCAGCAAACAATGGCAAATCCCAAGTTATATGGTAGTATGACATGAGATATCGTTATATTGGAGGCCATATAGCTAGAAATAGACATGATTGAAAGGATAGTGAAGTATTGTACCACTGCCACTCTCTCCAATGTGTTTTGCGCAAGCTTCTTCAGGGAGTTTCAATATGACCCACTATGGGCTATGTCCCCACGGGGAAAGTCTCCTGCAGCTATATCTGCAGGACATTCCGCAGGAGCTCCCAGAAAACCGCAGCACAACTTTGTCTGTTTCCATGCTGCGGTTGTATTGCGGAATGTCCTGCGGATATGCTGCGGTCAGTCTGCATGGAGGATACAGTACCATGGCTTCAGCACTGCATCCTCAATGCAGAACAAGTGCTGGAGTGATCGGTGAGTTCATACTTGCCTCCATCACGCAGCATTTCACTTTCCTACCGTGTCTATCTGCACATTGCTGGAGAAGGTGGGCGGGCCTGAACTAGCCCCAGCTGTCACATGACCAGAGCTCGTGCAGGCCCCGCCCCCCTCCGAGTCCTGGCTCGACTGCGCTCCTCAGCACCGGAGGAAGGGACTCCGGTGTCTTCGATCAAGGCAGGTAAGTATAGGATCGTGGGGAAAAATCCGCAGGAATAATTGACATGCTGCAGATTTTTCCGCAGGGAAATACGCATTCTTTCCCCTGTGGGAAAAAAACGCAGCATGGGCACAGCACTTCCCAAATGCCATAGAAATGGCTGGGGACTCGCTGTACTGCGGATTTTTGAAAAATCTGTGGAATTTCTGCGAAAAAAATTGCGGCAAATTGTGTGAATTTTCCGCAGCGTGGGCACATAGCCTAATGGGTTATGTGAAAGTAAGCATTTGTGTGTTAGATGGTAGATTTACAAGATCAGCCTGATCTAGCCTCTTCTTAGGGTCTCTCTGAGGAAGGTTCATTTTGCGTCTTGGCTATACGTCTTTCATAAATGGATGAATTTAGATTTTCTTCTTATTTTAATAATCTTCATTTGTAGATTTCTTAGTGGATGAATTCTCTTGTGTATACTGTAGACCAATGATAATCTGTGCAGCAGTACTGTAGTTTGGCTATCACTCTTTCCTGTTTGGCCGACCACCTTTTGGATAAAGACTTTGGGGCACTTTGTCAGAATTGACATTTTAGAACAATTAAGGGTACTAAATATATTTATATTGTTCATTCTTCAGGACAGTCCTCACTCTTTCCAATGGAGGATGGCTTTCTGGATGATGGTCGAAGTGATCAAACCCTCCACAGCGGCTTGGGGTCTCCTCATTGCTTTCCACATCAGAATGGTGAAAGAGTGGAGCGCTATTCTCGTAAAGTGTTTGTAGGGGGTTTGCCTCCTGATATCGATGAAGGTGAGTAAAGATCATGTCAGTTGGATCTACTGCGTAGGGAATGTATTGAAATTTTCCTTACCTCACTATTGCATTTTTACTATTTGCACTGTATTTAAGATGGGTGATTTGAGACCCTAAAACGTTAACTAAGAAAATACCTTTTATTGGTGTAGAAGAGCTGAACGTCTCATGAGCACAACCCAATATCTGTGATATCTGCATGACTAGTCCTACCTATTTACTGGTGCACTTCTGATGATGATATAGATACTTGTGTAATTTAGGAGACTTGAATCTACCCAAAATAGTCATGAGTATTCAGAAGGGATGATGACCCTGCCCTGTAATGGCTGTTTATTTAGAGCTAAGGTCTGTGGGCAGCATAGGGGATGCCGTGGGAAGCACTGTGGTGCCTTGGTGCTTTCCTCTGCAGTCTTGCAGCAATGGGGTTCTGGGTTCAATCCCACCAAGGACAACATCTGCAAGGAGTTTGTATGTTCTTCCCTTGTTTGCAGGGATTTTCCCTGGGGCCTCCGGTTTCCTTCTACACATCAAAGACATAGTGATAGGAAATACAGATTGTAAGTCCCAATGGGCACAGGGATGATCACATCTGTGAAGTGCAGTGGAATTAATGATGCTATATAAGTGAATAAATATATTCTATAAGTACTGGGTTATATCCTCCTCCTTTATCACTATGTTCTCACATATAGCAAGCCTCAGCCATGATTTTCCCTTAGTAGCACAATTACTTCTGTTTATTCATTTGGCTAGTATATATACTTGGGGTATGTGCACACGCTGCAGGCTTGGTGCATAAATTTTCTACATCAAATCTGCACCTTCTGGCAGAAAAACGCACTAAAAACACATGCGGTTTTAATGCGTTTCTTTTTTTTGGGGGGGGGGGGGGGGGGTTCCAGTGAAATCAATGGCTGGAAGGGCTAAAAAAAAGCAGGATAAAACGCCACAATAGACATGATGCAGATTTTTTTTTTTCTGCGCCAAAATCTGCAAGGAAAAAAAAATGCAATGTGTGTAAACCACTTCAGATATCTCATAGACTTTCCTTGCTTCAGGATAGGCATGCAGATTTTGGTGCAGATTTTGGTGCTGATTTCTCAAACGCATAAAAAACCGCTCCATGTATACATAGCCTTAAATTGAACCCGTGGCTGTGAAAATGCCGTGCAATCTGCAGGCACCATGTTGTACAGCAGCGGGAGCTCAGCAGATTGCTTTATAGTTATGGGATGTGATTCAGGATGACCTGTGATTTCATCTGCTTTTTCTGTCCCATCCGTGACTGACATGTTTCTTGCTATAAATATATACAGACATAGCTGTCAATCACGGATTGGACCGCCCACTGGGCCAAAAATCCCAGAAAGAGCAGAGGCATAAATGATGAAATCAAAGGTTATTCTGAATCTTTTCCCACAAAACCATGGGTCAATCTGCTCAGCTCCCCCTGATCTGTAACATGGTGCCTGGAGGTTGGACAGCATTATCATGGTGTCAATTAATGTACAATATTACAGATTTGGCTTGGACAGTTGTGACCCGCATGGCATGGAAAAGCGCTGGTGATCAGTATAATTGTTCCTGCACTAACCTTCCTCTCTATGCTTCTTTCAGATGAAATAACTGCTAGTTTTCGTCGGTTTGGTCCTTTGATCGTGGATTGGCCACATAAGGCTGAGAGCAAATCTTACTTCCCACCAAAAGGTATTCCAGTTGGCAAGCAGTTAACTTATGATAGTATTGAGTGGAAATTGTCTGTAGGCTTATGGGTTTGTCCTATTTCACAAGAAAAGGAAATACACATGGGTTCAAAGTGTGCACAACATTCATCACTTGAAATACAGTATTAGTGGATACTCAATACAATATACGATGTCTTAAGGCAGAGATCTCAAACACAAGGGCCATATGCGGCCCCTCAGGCTGCTTCTTGCAGCTCGCAGGCATGTGTCCCCCTTGACAATCGTGGCTAGGCGCAGAGTCAAGCTCTTTCTGTACTACTCCAGTGGCAGCTGCTGCCCAATCAGAGACAAGCAGCTGATACGTATGACGTCACCTGCTCGTCACTAATCGGCCAGCAGCTGCTATTGGAATAGAACAGAGCGCTTGATTCTGCGCTGCAGAAACACTTTCATCTGAATTTCAGATGCAGCACTGACAGTGGCCGCGATAGTAGAGGGGGGCTCTTGCCTGTGGGCTGCAAAAACGGGGAAGAGGACGCTGAGGGAACGGAGGACAGGTGTGAAGGTGTGTGCGTTTAATGGCACAATAGGGGACCAGCATGGGACATTGCTTTCGTGTGTGTCTAGAATGGCACAATAGGAGACCACGATGGGATATTGCTGATGCTCACACTGCCGTGCTGTGGACTGGAGGAGCATGAGTGCAGTTTCTCAGGTCACTGCACTGACACTCGTCACATGGAGTTCCTGCGGTTTCAGAAAATGGGGGATCGTGCCACCCCATATTTTGGAAGGTCCATAATCGTCGTGGGACCTTCAAGATGGATTATGGCGGACCAGATTTTTCTTTTGAATAAATTGGTCTGCAGCCTGCTATTCTTAGGCTAGGAAGGGCCAAATAACCATGGCTCTTCCCACCTTGAGAATACCAGACTACAGCTGTCCACTTTACCTTGGCTGGTGATCCAATTTGGGGGGACCCCACATTTTTTATTTTTAATTATTTATAAATAATTAAAAAAAAAAAACCAAAACTCATCCTGGGGTGCCCTCCTTTTTTGGTTTCCTGCCAAGGTGAGGCGGCCAACTTTGGTCTACAGCCACCTTCTTTTTCCTAGCTGGCTATCAAAACTAAGGGGACCCTATGTCTCCTTTTTTTTTTTTGGGCCGGGGGGCGCTAAATAAAAAGCTAAACACCCGTTAGGGCCACATGAACATCACTAAACAGTGTCAGCTTAAAATATGCAGGGGATGGAACATTATATATGTGTTTCACATCCATCCAGCCTTCCTAGCTTTTTACGCTGTGTGCTCACCATCAGGATTTGCAGCATGTAGGGTGTTTTCGCTGCGTCCATAAGGCTACGCTGTGCAGTACAAACGCAGAGTATGGATTTTTAGAACTCTTCTGTATAAACTGACCTGTGATATGTGGCTTTCTGAGCCACAGCATGTCAATTTATGCTGAGGAGACGAGTGTGTTCTCCGCTGGGAGAATAGAGCTAAAGTCTGCAGCAGCCTGAACCTTGAT
Source organism: Anomaloglossus baeobatrachus (assembly GCF_048569485.1). Taxonomy (NCBI): domain Eukaryota; kingdom Metazoa; phylum Chordata; class Amphibia; order Anura; family Aromobatidae; genus Anomaloglossus; species Anomaloglossus baeobatrachus. Next base: position 194,172,301 of record NC_134356.1, on the reverse strand, counting down.
AGTGGGCATGGACCTTGCTGTGTTCTTCCATGGACAACACTCGCATCTCCACAGGAGGGCTGACACTGTGCACTAGACGCTGTGTCTTCGGATCGTGGGCACATAGCCTAAAAGTGAGAAATTTGGCACTACAGCAACATTTTTGTGTAGTACCTCTGGATTCAAAATGCTCACTATACCCCTCAATAAAATCTTTAAGGGGTCTAGTTTCCAAAATGGGGGTTACTTTTTGGGGTTTCTAATGTATAAGTACCCTAGTGGCCCTGCAAATGCGACGCGGTGCCCGCAATTTATTTCAACTTTTCCAAAATTCAAATGGTGCTCCTTTCGTTCTGAGCCCTACCGCTTGGACAAACAGAGGTTTTTGACTACATGTCTGGTATCACCGCGCTCATCAGAAAAAGGGTGACAAACTGTGGGGTCCACTGTTTTTTTTGGCGTTACCTCTTGAAAAAGGGAGAAATTTGGTGCTAAAGCAACATTTTTGTGGAAAAAAAAATGAAAATTTTCAATATGACAGCCTTATGTTATTAAATTCTGTGAAGTATCTGTGGGTTCAAGATGCTCACTATACCCCTAGATAAAATCCTTGAAGGGTCTAGTTTCCACAATGCAGTCACTTGTGGGAGGTTTCTACTGTTTAGGTACCTTAGAGGCCCTGCAAATCCAACATGGTGCCCGCAATCTATTTCAGGGAAATCTATGTTCCAAAATTCAAATATTGCTCCTTCTGTTCTGAGCCCTCCCATTTGTCCAAACAGAGGTTTCTGACCACATGTGGGGTATCAGCGTGCTCAGAAGAAATTGGGTTACATTTTGTCATTTCTTCTAAAAGGGAATAAATTGGGGCTTCAGCAATATTTTTAGGGAAAAAGATATATATTTTTTTTTCATTCCACATTGCTTTAGTTCCTGTGAAGCACCTGAAGGGTTAATAAACTTCTTGGATGTTGCTTTGAGTACTTTTGAGGGGTGCAGTTTTTAGAATGGTGTCACTTTTGAGTATTTTCTGTCACTTGGGCCTCTCAAAGTTACTTGAAATGTGATGTGGTCCCTAAAAAATGGTTTTGTAAATTTTGTTGAAAAAATGGAAAATTGCTGATGAACTTTGACCCCCTTCTAACCTCCTAACCCCCAAAAATGTTGTTTCAAAAATTTTGCTGATGTAAAGTAGACATCTGGGAAATGTTATTTATTAACTATTTTGTTAGACATAACCAACTCTCTGGTTTAAGGGCAAAAAAATTAAGTTTGAAAATTACAAAATTTTCATCAAACTTCCAATTTTTTTTCACAAATAAAAGCAAAAAAAATTGTCCTAAATTTAGAACTATCCTGAAGTACAATATGTCATGAAATTCAATGCCAGAATCACCGGGATCTGTTGAAGCGTTCCAGAGTTATAACCTGTGAAAGTGACACTGGTCAGAATTGCAAAAAAATGGCCCGGTCATCGGAGATAAAATTGTCGTCATCCTTAAGGGGTTAAACAAAAAAGGGGCACTTTTGTTATAATAAACAAAAAATGTTCAAAACCAGTGATCCAAAGTTGTGGGGAAAAAAAATAAATATGTTACCAATAAAATGTCACTTTGTCCACAATCAATGCGACCCCCCCCCCCCCCCCCCAAATTATTTTTTTTCTACATGCGGCCCATACACCCAGCCGAGTTTGGGACACCTTTCTTAACCCCTTCACGACCGCGGGCAGTAAAATTACGTCCTATTTTAACGTGACTTAACGACCAGGGACGTAATTTTACTGCCTAAACTTCATTTGATTGCCGTGGCCATAGCAACGGCTTTCAAATGATGTCCCCTGCTGTTTCTTACAGAAGGGGACCTTTGCTTGACCCCAGGGGGGTGGCATCACCACCTCCCATAGGCGATCGATGTGATTGGCTGTTCAAATCTGAACCGCCATTCACATCGTTCGCACTAATTTCGGCAAAAATAATGCCCGAATTAGTGCGATACTGTGAGATCCTGCTATGATCTATTGTAGCAGCTACAGCAGATCATAGATGGATCTCAAACATGTCGCCCCCAGCCCCTGCAGCACTGATTGGAGCGATCGTGCTATGACGCGCAATCGCTCCAATCAGTGTGCAGTGGGGCGGTGTGATCTGCAGGTGGCCGCCCTCCCCAGGCCTGTGCTGGTCTGGGGACCCTCCCCCAACATGTCTGCAGCGTGCACTGGCTGGTACTTTTGGTACCACGCCACCGCTGCTGCCGCCGCAGACGCCGCCTCTGCTGTCACCGCGCCTGCTCCAATGGTAAGTATTGCGCTCCGGCGATGGACCCTGCGCGCTCCTGTGAAGGCCCCTGCTCGCTCCTGTGAAGGCCCCTGCCCGTGCCCCCCCGGCATCCCGATCTGCTCCCCACGCGATCTGCCTGCCTCCTCTGTCATCTCTATTCTGCTTCCAAAGTTCCTTCCTTCTGCCTTTGCTTCTCCGCCCCCTCTGCTCTCCCTGTCCGCCCCCCCCATCCCCCTCTGCAACCCCCCCCCCCCCCGACGTCCTCCTACCTGCCTTCACGGGTCGTCCGAGGTCTTCACTGGCCCGATCACATCTGCCTCCATCGCTGGGTCCTTCTGCTGATCTGTCCAACGTCCTGCCTGCTGCTCGTGTAAAGCTGTCCATCTCACTGCCTTCTTGTTCCTCTGCAGTTCCTCTGGTCAGTGATCCTCTTGGTACTGTGAGTATAACTTTTTTTTTTTTTCTTGTATCCTGTCCATTTTTACACCTCATCCGTCCGTGCGTCCCTCTGAGCGCTAATCAGGGATATGCAGATAACGGATCTGCATCCGTGGTCAGTTTTCAGCAGGACTTTTTTTTTCCCATATCCCCGACGCTTCTTGTATCTCATGTGTCCATGCGTCCCGCCGAGCGCTGATCAGGGATGCACATAACGTATCTGCATCCGTGGTCAATTTTTGACGTGACTTTTTTTTTCTGTATTTGCGGCGCTTTTTGTATCGCAGCCGTCTGTGCGTCCCGCCGAGTGCTGATCAGGGATGCACATAACGGATCGGCATCCCTGCTCAATTTTTGGCGTGACCTTTTTTTTTCCGTATCCCCAACGCTTTTTGTAACTCATCCGACCGTGCGTCCTGCAGCGGCCGATCAGTGCACCGCGTCTGTGCGTTTGAAAAGTTAAATGGCGTTCCTTCTATTCTGAGCCCCACCATGTGCCCAAACAATTACTTTCCACCACATATGAGGTATCTATGTACTCAGGAAAAATTGCACAATACGTTTTATGGTGCATTTTTTCCTGATTACCGTTGTAAAAAAAAAAAAAAAGCTACCTGGTTGATACAAAAATTTTGTGGTTAAAAAAAAAAAAAAAAATTTCACGGTTCAACGTTATCAACTTCTGTGGTGCCCCTGGGGGTACAAGGGGCTCACCAAATATCTAGATAAATTCCTTGTACATTTTTTCCTGATACCCTTGTGGAAAAAAAAGCTACCTGGTTGAACTGACAGTTTTGTGGTGAAAAAAAACAATTGTATTCATGGCTCAACATGATCAACTTCTGTGGAGCCCCTTGGGGCTCGTTTAACATCTAGATAAACTCCTTGAGGGGTCTAGTTTCCAAAATGGGGTCACTTGTGAGGGAGCTCCACTGTTTAGGCACCATAGGGGGTCTCCAAATGTGACATGGCGTCCGCTAATGATTCCAACCAATTTTGCTGTCAAATGGCGCTCCTTCTCTTCTGAGCCCCGCCATGGCCCAAACAATTACTTTCCACCACATATGAGGTATCGTCGTACTCAGGAAAAAATGCACTATAAATTTTATGGTGAAGTTTTTGCCGATACCCTTGTGAAAAAAAGCTACCTAGTTGAAGCAACAGTTTTGTGGTAAAAAAAAAAATTTCTTTTCACAGCTCAACGTTATAAACTTCTGTGAAGCCCCCAGGTGTTCAAAGTGCTCACCAAACATCTAGAAAAATTATTTGAGGGCTCTAGTTTCCAAAACGGGGTCACTTGTGGGGGAACTCCATTGTTTAGGCACCTTAGGGGCTCTTCAAACCCGACATGGCGTCCGCTAATGAGTGCAGCTATTTTTGCACTCAAAAATTCAAATGGTGCTCCTTGCCTTCCGAGCACTGCCGTGTGTCCAAACATTTGATTTCCACCACATATGAGGTATCTGTGTACTCGGGAGAAAATGCACAATACATTTTATGGTGCATTTCTCCTGATACCCTTGTGAAAAAAAAAGCTACCTTGTTGAAGGTTAAAGGTTTTTTGTGGTTAAAAAAAAAAAAAAAAATGTATTTTCACAGCTCAACGTTATAAACTTCTGTGAAGCCCCCAGGTGTTCAAAGTGCTCACCAAACATCTAGAAAAATTATTTGAGGGCTCTAGTTTCCAAAATGGGGTCACTTGTGGGGGAGCTCCATTGTTTAGGCACCTCAGGGGGTCTTCAAACCCAACATGACGTCCGCTAATGAGTGCAGCTAATTTTGCGTTCAAAAATTTAAATGGCGCGCCTTCCGTTCCGAGCTCCGCTGTGCACCCAAACAATTGATTTTTACCCCATATGGGGTATCAGCGTACTCAGGAGAACATGCACAATAAATTGTAGGGTGCACTTTCTCTTTTCTCCCTTGTGAAAATGAAAGTGTTATGGCTAAAGTAACATTTTTGTGTTTAAAAAGTAAAATTTTCATTTTTCCCTTCCACATTGCTTTGGTTCCTGTGAAGCACCTAAAGGGTTACTAAACTTCTTGGATGTGGTTTTGAGCAGAGTGAGGGGTGCAGTTTTTAGAATGGGGTCACTTTTGGGTATTTTCTGTCACCTTGGTCTCTCAGTCAATTCAAATGTGATGTGGTCCCTAAAAAAAAATAGTTTCTAAATTTTGTTGGAAAAATGAGAAATTGCTGATGACCTTTGACCCCCTTCTAACTTCCTAACGAAAAAAAAAAATTGTTTCAAAAATTGCGCTGATGTAAAGTAGACAAGTGGGAAATGTTATTTAGTAACTATTGTGTGACATATCTCTCAGATTTATGGGCATACATTTTCAAAGTTTGAAAATTGCGAAATTTTCTAAATTTTCACAAATAAACGCAAAAATTATCGGTTTAAATTTACCACTGACATGAAGTACAATATGTCACGAAAAAACAATGTCAGAATCGCCAGGATCCGTTGAAGCGTTCCAGAGTTATAACCTGTCAAAGTGACACTGGTCAGAATTGCAAAAAATGGCCCGGTCATTAGGGTGTTTTAGTGGCCGGGGGTGAAGGGGTTAAAGAAACCTTTAAGGGTATCTTACTAATCAGTATACTATAGCTATCGTATGATGCAGGGCTTTGTATAATAAGGTCTATAGATGACAGGCACTTACTTTGGAATCTATATTTCATTTTATTTAGTTAGTGGTTTTTTTTTTTTTTTGTTTTTTGAGTCCGGGTGTCCTTAAGAAAAAAAAAAAATGGAGAAATGTCCAATTTTGATCCAAGTCATGGATCAAAGCACACATTGAAGTCTATGGGTGCTTGAAAAAACTTGAAGGCTTACTGATACCATCCTGGCTGAATCCTGGACTGTCTGGTTTTCCCTGACTGTTTACTGGGAGAAGCCTGAGAAACCTTTTTATCAGATTTTTTATTTTTATTTTTTTTTGCACATATAACAACTCTGATGGTAAAAGCAGAAACACTGGTGAAAATCGGACGTCTGAATGAGGCCTTAAGAAAATGTTATTACAGGTTATATTTATCATGGGTACAGTGTTCTAATCTGCGTCTTTCTGGTTCCTCATCGTCTTCTCTGTCTTCTCTTTTGTAAACCAGGCTATGCATTCTTGCTGTTTCAAGATGAAAGTTCTGTGCAGGCTCTGATTGATGCTTGCATTGAAGAGGATAGTAAGCTCTACCTGTGTGTGTCAAGCCCGACCATTAAAGACAAGCCAGTGAGTATTCATTATATTAAATGTCATCATTTCTCTTTGTAGTTATTCATGCAAGGTAAGTTGAAGTACAAGTATCACCTAATGGCTAAGCTTGCAAAAGAAATCTTCATTGAAGCAGCTTCAGTGTTTACATAGAGACTTGAAAGCTTTAACTGGGTGGAACGTCCTGCCTTGTGCATTGCTTGACAGCTTCAAGTGCGCTTTATATGTTCTTAATTTCCGAATGAAGTCTGTCATCAAAGTGCTGCCGATACTCTGGTCTCATGAATAGCCCATTAGTAGTAAAATCCCGCTGTTTAGCAGGTATATATAAAAAGATGGTTTTGTCTGAAAATGGCGAAGATGGTCAGATCTTTTATCTCCATCTGTAATTGCTGAATTACAAGAGTATTTAGCATTCTATAACCCCGAGCACTTTCCCCAAAAGTCGCCGAGCTTCTGTTTTGTTTGGTTCCTGCCCCTGAAAACTGGCCGCATTTGAAATAGCATTTTCTGCTTTCGTATAGGATTGTGGTGCTGTCTGATGTGGGGATATGAAAATTCAGTGGAGGAGGAGAGGACTCTAAACTAGAGTTGAGCGCGGTTCGAGGTTCTCCAGTTCGCGGCTCGAGTGATTTTGGGGGCTGTTCTAGATAGAACTAGAACTCGAGCTTTTTGCTAAAGCTCAATAGTTCTAGATATGTTCGAGAACGGTTCTAGCAGCAAAAAGACCAGCTAATTACTAGCTGTCTTTCCGCTGTAATAGTGTAAGTCACTCTGTGACTCACACTATTATGAAATTTCAGTGTATAGTGTGCGAGAACAGCGCATTCAGATCACTGCTGTTTGTATAATGGCGATCGCCATTTATTTTTTTCCCTTGTCTTCCCTCCCTAAGCGCGTGCGTGTAGTGGGGCGGGCCAGCATGTCAGCCAATCCCAGACACACACACAGCTAAGTGGACTTTTAGCCAGAGAAGCAACGGCATGTGTGATAGGATGTCCATGTCACGTGTCCATGCATTATAAAAACGGACATTTTCCTCCAGCACGCCATTATCTGCCTTCTGCGTCCTTGGTGTCAGTCACCGCTGGCGCAGCGCCTATCTCCGATACTGCTGTGTACGCTCTATACACAGCGCTGTACAGCATAGGGATAGCACTTTCTATCAGTCCTTTTAAGGGCTAATACCGGCAGGGTCAGAGCCATAGGTGACAGGTCCGTGAAAACAGAGTTTAACAGCTACACAAGATGACAGCGTCTGTGTAGCTAAGGTCAGGGATTTCCTCACTGCATTTCCCCATTAGGAAGGATAGAAAGGCAGGGTTCCTTTCCTCTACCCAGAGACCCACAACCCTACCACTGTACCCTCCTGCCCTTTGCACACTCAAACTCATTGTTACTAAGCCATTATACTAGCAAACACTGAGTGAACTTAGTGGCATCCTAAACGTGGCTGGTGGACTTCTGTATTGTCCCACTAGTGCAAAGATATTTGCAGCACGTCTGCCTGCATTGCACACTCAAACTCATTGTTACTAAGCCATTATAATACCAAAAATTGAGTAAACTTAGTGGCATACAAAAAGTGGCTGTTGGACTTCCATTAGTGTCCCACTGGTGCAAATCTATTTGCAGCACCTCTGCATGACACCCTCATGCACATTTTGCTACGCTAATTTTATAGCAAACTCAGGGAATTCCTTGCTGCATTTGATAATTCGGAGGAATAGAAAGTGAGGCTTCCTTTTATCTTTTCCTTCTGTTCATAGACAGCATCTCAAAGTCCACACCCGAAGAGCAATTTCTCCTCCACGCCTGTGGCACAGGATGCTGCTCACTGGCGTTACGGTACTCCTCACCAAACTCCAAAATGACTCCCCTCACAATTGAACGAAGTGTTTCCGCGGTGGCTCCTTGCTGTAACACACACCTTTAGCTTTTCCTTCTGTTCATAGACAGCATCTCCAAGTCCACACCCGAAGAGCAATTTCTCCTCCACGTCTAAGTGTGGAGAGGCAGCTAGTGCGCATGCGTGTGCCGATTTACCCCAGCCGCAGCCTAACTACAGTGTTTCACCTAGTGAGTATGCTCAGCCTGACTGTACCATTCCTGAGGCTAAGTCTTCATTTCGGGATACAGCGCATGCTCCCACACTTAGTGCGAAAAGCCTCTTTGCACAGGTACTTGCACTCTGTGTCGGGTCCAAGTCCTGTGTTGTGCCTAGACACCAGGCTAAAGCTTTTTTCGGAGACTGTATTTCATGCTACTGAGCATGCTCAGGCACTTACTGCATCAGAGACTAGGTCCGGTAATGAACTCTTTGGCCCTGCCCCTGATGTGGGGGGCCCATATAGACCACAGGGCATCAGGTGTCCTGACGATGTGGCCAGGCCACTCCCAAATGGCTTGCAGAGGCCCGCCCCTATGACTTGTCACCTCATTATTGATGGTCAGACGATGACTGGTGAGGTGTTTGTGTCGTGGCAGCCATGAGGTCATCATTGAAGTTGCGGTTCCAAATAGGACGCTAGTTATGCCACTCATGATGTGTCACTCTGCTTTTGTCTCCAGGAGGTGCATTGTGGTCCACCCTGGTTTGGGGCGGACCCAGGTTATAAAACGGGCTGGAGCCAACAAGGAGGTGCGCAGTCTTCTATTATGCTCCGAAAGAGCACACCTCCATGTGTTGAACCCATTGCGGCTTTAGGCCAGAGGTAGGCAGGGATAGGGCATCGATGCAGGCCGCCACCACAGTTGGTAACGCAGAATGGTTAAGACCAGCTCCTGTCCTACAAGTCCTGCTTGTGCAGCCCAGTGGCATTAACAGGCCTGCTGCTGCTGATGCGCCTGCTGTCCACAGGTGTGGCCCCAATGCACACGGTCAGCGTACTGAATGGCCCCTGTGATGTTAACAGGGAGTTCCTGGGCTGGGTGGGCGTGTGGACCCTGTGACGCTAACAGGGCTCCCAGTCTCCAGATCCGAGTGGCGTCTAACTCGGTTCAGGCTACTATTAGTTTCATAGCCACACAGCTCTGTATCCTCCACCTAACCTTCCAGTTGCCAACCTCTCCTTTTCCATCTGGGAGCACGGTGGACATTGACTGCTGATGGGGATATATACCTTTCTCTTTCTTTTCTTATTAATTTTCGTTATATAGCGGTAACATAGTATATACCACCTTATCCAAATCTGCCAGTCCCACCGTAACAGATGGTGTTTCTTCATCAAATGTTACTTTTACCACCAAACCCACGGAGAAAAACTTTTTTTCCCCTTTCCAACACAACTGTTCCCCTTTCCACCAGCATCTGTCCTTTTTCAACTCATTTGGTATATGACCAAAAGTGCAACTCTGCAGGGACACCGTACTCAATGTCATCTCAGCACAACAGCCAGCCCTCCCTCCCTCAGATGTGGACAAGTAAAAAACCATTTCCTCCTATCAATGACAAAGCGTTGAGATTCACTCTGTGCAGCACTGGTGTTTACTGGAAAAGCAGATCTAAGAATCCGTACCACCTTCTGCAGATACTCCTGTATACGTGCGTCCCTTTCTATGGCAGGAATTATTTTGCCAAATTTTCTCTTGTACCAGGGATCTAACAGTGTGGCAACCCAGTAGTTAGCATTACTTCGAATTCGTACAATCCGAGGGTCATGTTGTAGGTAGTGCAGCAAGAAGGCGCTCATGTGTCTTGTGCATCCAGGAGGACCAAGTCCTTGGTGTGTTGGTGGCAGAGAGGTGAGAATCGTGCCTCCTTCCTCTGCCCTCTCCCCCCAACCTTGCACAACCGAAATGTGAGCAAGCTCTCACTCATCTGCTGAGTCTTCCATGCCCATCGCCAGTTCGTCCTCCATTTCTTCATGGGCTCCTGCACCTTCCTCAACAATTTTTGCTGATACTATGCACCCTTGTTAATCCCTCTCCCCCACCATGACTGCCGCCTAGGTGCCGCTCACCGTCTGGACCTTTGTAGATCTTATTATCCCTTCTGCATATGACTCCTCCTGTACTTCCTCCCCTTCCTCTTGGACCAACACCTGACTCCGAATAATGCTTACAGTGTGCTCCATCTTGTAGATGACCAGAATTGTCACGCTGAGAATGGCATCGCCAGCGCTAAACATCTTCGTCGACATTTGTAAACTGTGTAGAAGGGTGCATAGGTCCTTGATCTGACACCACTCCAGCAGCGTGATCTGCACCACCTCTGGATCAAGTTAGCCCAGGGTATACGTCAGACCGTATTTCAGCAGGGCTCTGCGGTGCTGCCACAGACGCTGCAACATGTGCAGATTCCAATTCCTGCGTGTCGGAACATCGCATTTCCGGCGTTTAACCGCCAGACCCTAAGACTTCAGGAGCGATGAAAGTTGTTGAGCTGCTGGGTGCGAAGCATGAAAGTGAGCACATAGCAGCGTGCCCGCTGCACAAGGCCATGTAGGCTGGGATGGTATTTTAAAAATTGCTGGAGAATCAGATTCAACACGTGAGCCATACAAGGCACGTGTGTCACATTGCCCTGACGAAGAACCGCAGACAGGTTTGCATCATTGCCGCACACGGCTGTTAAGTCACCAACGTAGTCCACTCAATCAATTTGTACTCCGGTCGCCAGGTGACAACGTGTTCCTTTCGTACATAGTGCTGATGATGGGAAAGGAGTCGATGCCTGCGGCGCAGGTGGACGCAGGTTATGGTCACCCACTGGGTTGCGTTACCTTGACAGATACAGAACCACAGGCTGAATGTAGGTGGTGGGTATCTCACAGATGAAATACCATCATTCAGCTACAACCAATGGGAAGACACCACACCCTTTTTTAGGCCCCTCCTGTCTGCAGACCACTGCCAGACAAAGCTATGAAGCTCTTGTTACTGTTACCCCCAGTTCAGGTTTATGATTTTGTGTGCTTGTTACCTGACTACTTTTCCTGCTTGCTGTTAATGAACCTCGTTGGCCGATCCGCATTTCAACTCTGCTTGTTTTCTGATTAAGTCCTGGCCATTTCATTCTGTCAATTAATGTTTTTGACCCTGCATGACTACTATTCTCTGGAACTGCAGCCTTCCACAGGTATTGATCAACTTGGGCCCTGTGTAATTCCAAATCACTGTATAGGGGTTAAAGGGTTTCAGGGTTCTGGGTGTCCAGCTTGGTGAGTGGCTTGCCTCTAGCCTATCCTTTACAGCCCATCTGAGTGTGTCGATCCAGGCAGGCGTTACACCGTGCCCTCTGCAGAAGGCCATGTAGGCCGGGATAGTGTTTTAAAAATTGCTGGACAACCAGGTTCAACACGTGAGCCATACAAGGCACGTGTCACATTGCCCTGAAGAAGGGTCGCAGACTGGTTTGCATCATTGTCGCACCTGACCTTCCCTGGCTTCTGGTTGAGTGGAGACAACCATTGATGAAACTCGGTCTCACTCTCCAGAGCTTACCGTCCACAACTCCCTCAGCGGTGTGACTCACATTTCCCAGACATTTCTAAGTAAAGAGTCGACCGCATCGTGCTGTTGAGCTGTGCTGCCAGCATAGTAAGGAGGTGTGTGGGATTCCTTGGGCGCAGTTACAAGGAAGGGTGGCCTGACCACACAGGGTTTGGGCCGAGGTGGAGGACCCACACGAGGTTGAGGAGGCAGAAGCAGTGGAGGAACTTGTACATACAGAGGAAGGATTGACACACAAGTCGTGGAGACGGCAAGACTAGTACAGCAAACCCTTCTCCATCTCTCACTATAGTAACCCAGTGCCCAGTCAGCAACATGTAACTCCCCTGTCCATGCTTACTGGTCCAAGTATCTGTGGGGAAATGCACCCTGTCACACAGAGTTTCTCAAGGAATCGGTGAGGTTGTGTGCGACCTGCTGTGGTAGCGCGGGCACGCTTTTCTTGGAGAAGGAGTGACGACTGGCCATCGGCTCTTGGGGCACTGCAATGGGCATAAGGTCTCGAAAATCCTCGATCTCAAAAGGGTGTAAAGGCAGCCTTTCTGTTGCCAACAAGTTGCAGATGCTGAAACTCAACCTCTTAGGCATGTCATGCCCTTCGAAAATCATGTAAAACACAGCGAGGGGCTCCAACCACAGTCTCCCTCGTTTCCACTAATTGGGCCACACACACCCCACTTGACTGGCATCAGTTGACCCCCCCTTTTGAAAAAGAAAAAGATGCTTTGCATGAAGCACTCTAAAAAATACGCGTGCCTTTCACCACCCCTTGGATGACCAGGGGAAGAAAAGTCCTCTGAGAGCCATGACTTGTTCATCTTGGTTCTTTTACAAACACAGCGAGGGGACTCCCAACCACAGTCTCCCTCGTTGCCAATAATTGGGCCACACACACCCCATTTGACTGGCATCAGTTGACCCCCCTTTTGAAAAAGAAAAAGATGCTTTGCATGAAGCACTCTCAAAAATATGCGTGCCTTTCACCTCCCCTGGATGAGCCAGGGGAAGAAAAGTCCTCTGAGAGCCATATCCACATTGTCAGTGGACAGACACGTGTGCTTATCGGCAAGCAGACCCCCAGCATCACTGAAGACGGGTACCGAGAGAACGCTGGCTACAGGACACGACAAGATCCCCAAGGCGTACGTGGCAAGTTCAGGCAATTTATCCAGATTAGAAGCCTAAAATGAGCAGGGCTCAAGTTGCACAGTAATGGCATCGACGTTTCCTTGCATATACTCATATATCTGTGTCTCCTCCTCTTTTTCCTTGTCCTGCTCTTTTGTTTTTGCATGAGTATATGTCCTTGTCACTTTCCCATGTGTTTGTGTTGTGTTGTGAGTTGTTTGTCACCTTTTGGACACCTTTTGAGGGTGTTTTCTAGGTGTTTTTATGTGTTTGTGATTGCCTGCCATTGTTTCCTATGCGGTTCGAGTTCGGTTCGTCGAACTGAACTCGAACGAGACCTCCGTTCGACGAACCGAACTCGAGCCGAACCACGACCGCTTCGCTCATCTCTACTCTAAACCAGGAGAAGCCTTTTGACGCAGCACCATTTTTTTTTTTTTAATTTTTTTTTTTTGCAGCCAATCACAGCACAGCAAACATCCATGAGGTTCAGACACAAAGGCTTGTGTGGTTGGCTGCGAAGTCACATATCCCTGTGCATATAAATTGCGGACATGTTGCGTTGGCGCCATTTTGTGAATGTGAAACGTTAAGGAGTTAAGGAAAGTGCTGCTAGACAGTGAGCTTCGATAGGGGTGTAATGCTAGGTAGTTGAGATAGATAGATAGAAGAGCGATAGTTTAAAATTGGGACGTGCAGTGTAGGGAAAGGTGTTTGTGTGCCACAAATCGGCACATTTCATGATAGAAATAGGGATTGGTACTTGTAGTGCCTGCTAATGAGTTGCCAGTGAAGAATCTATATAGGTGTTGCTACGTATTGCTGCCTGCTCCAAATTACGCAGTCCAACACATTTATAGGTATTGTTACTTATTAATGGCTGGCCTAAAAAAGTTGCTAGGGAAGTATCTAAAAAGTTTCTTGGCAATTTTAATTGCCTGCTCAAAATTCTGCAGTGAAATGCATTTATAGGTATTGTTAGTGGTGGCTGCTGAAAATTTGCTATTGAACAAGGTGGTCTTGGCACTTTTCCAGGTCTGCTCCAAATTAGGCATTGAACCACATTTGTAGGTAGTGGTACTTTTTAGTGTCTTCACAATATTGCCAACTCGGGCAGGAAATAAATAATTTTATTTCAGGTGTCTGACAGGTGTGGGCATAGGGTTGTGAAACATCTTTTTGAAAGGGGAGGGGTACATCAACCATGAGTGGTAAATATTGATGAGGTTGTCGTTGAAGGGGGATTAGGCAGGGTGTTGGAGGTGTGTGTATGTGTAGGAAGTTCTGTTAGTCAAAGGCCTAGTGAGCAAATGCTGGCTCATCCTATCCCCAATCTCCATTACTGGACAGCCTACTACACTAGATTTGTTTGGCAGACACACATTGCTTCAACTTGGAAATGAGGCTGATAAACAGCAGGTGCTAGAGTGGATGGCAAGCGTTGCATCAAGTGGCCTCTCCTCCTCTTCCTGCACCGCAATGTCACACCCAGTTCATTCCCCAGAGGTGCCACCCCAATTACACTTGTTTTGTGTCCACATCACAAAACAAGTGGGGGTGAGGGAGGGCCCTTCAGATATTATGGAAGTGACCATGCCTGGTGTTTTTGATCCATGTGAGACACAGAGCACACCGCTTGTTTCTCAATCCAGTATTTCATCTCCCACTACACCTCCCTCCCAGTCCACCGCTCGGTCGTGTTCACTTTACTGCAACCTCTCTCAGCACAGGAGCTAGTCCTATGTCCCATAGTTTTAGTCACGTACAAGACTATTTCCTCCCACACATGGCAAAAAGTGCTTGAATTTCACCATGTTGAAACTGTTGGCCACAGAAATGCTGCCTTTCTGCCTGGTGGGTATAGACTGTTCCCGAAACCTGATGGCCGTTGCTGTACCCCAGTAGCAGTTGCCCAGTTGCCATTACTTTTCTAATAAAGCTGTGCCTTCGCTACACTATCATGTCACAGCCAAGATTACCTTTTTCTTGAAAAACTCTGTCTCTCGGTGTATTTCACCACTGACACCTGGACGAGCAAGCATGGCCAGGGGTGTTACATCTCGCAGACTGGGCACTGGGTTACTCTGGTGGTGGCTGCAGGGGTAGGCGGGGAAGGGGTTGCTTCCCAAGTGTTTAAATCCCCAAGGCTTGCGGGACAAACGTCTGTATTTACCGCTTCCTCTTCTGCTTCCTCCTCCTCCAGGGCCTCCAACTGTGCCCTCAACCTCTCCCTTAATGTAACACACAGTCCAAGAGTGCAGAGAGAATCCCCCACCTCCATACAGCTCAGCCAGGGCTTAACACAATCAGGCAGTGCTGAAATCAATTTGCATCGGAGAACGCAGCACAGTCACACAGCTACAAAGTTGTGGACCGCTATCCGGGCCGAGTGTGATCAAAGGCTGTCTCCACTGAACCTGGAGCCAGGGAAGGACATGTGTGACAATGGTGCAAACCTGTTCACCCTCCTATGGTGTGTCCACCCTCCTAAGGGTGACATCACCCTTGTGCCTTGCATGGCTCACGGTCTGAACCTGGTTGTACAGAACTCTCTAGTCCACTATCCTGGGCTGGATGCACTGCTGCAGAAGGCACAATCAGCGTGTGCTCACTTCCACCATTTTGCAACTCGCAGCTAATCGTCTTGCAATGCTACAAAGGACTTTCGGCCTACCGGTAACCGGTTGATATGCGATGTGCCTACACTATGGAATATCATTGTGGACATGTTGCAGCGACTGTGGCAGCAGCAAGCCCTGGTGCACTATGCCATAACGCATAACCTTGGACAACGCAGTACAGATGGGGGGCAAATCACGAATGTGGAGTGGGCACAGATGAAGGACCTCTGCACCCTCCTTGAACGTTTCGAAATAGCTACAAAGATGGTTAGCGCTGACGATGCGGTCATCAGCATCTCTATTCCGCTTATCTATATGTTGCAGCACACTTTGAATAGTATGTGTCCCAGAGGTAGATTAGAAAGTGATAACATTTCCTGTAATGTCTGGACAGCCGTCGCACTAGCGGCTGTCACGGGAGGGTGTAGTCCATCGAATCTGTATCTGCTCGTGCCGTTTAACCCCTTAAATGGTGCTGTCAATATGTGACAGCACCATTATAATCGCAATAAACTTTTTACTTACCCGCCGATACTAGAAGTCACGTGACGTGATCACGTGACTTCTGGTGGTTGTCATGGTAGCACAGGGTCATGTGATGACTCCTGTACTACACATGAATTACTTTCAGTTTCACTCGGCCCGGAGCTAAGTGAAGCAGAAAGTGAGCATATCTGCTGTATACAGCTGTGTAGCTGTGATCAGCAGATAGGGCAGAGAGATCGGATTGCTGATCGCTATAGCCCCCTAAGGGGACTAGTAAAATAAAAAAAGTAAAAAAGTTTTAAAAAATTTAAAAAAACCCCTAAAAGTTCAAATCACCCTTTCACCCCATTGAAAATGAAAGAAAAAATAAAAAATATACACACATTTGGTATCGCCGCGTTCAGAAACGCCCGATCTATCAAAATATAAAATCAATCCATTTAATCGGTTAACGGTGTAGTGGCAAAAAAAAATTCCAAACGCCAAAATGACTTTTTTTTTTTTTTTTTTTTTTTTTGTCGCCACAACTTTTTCACAAAATGCAATAGCAGGCGATCAAAACGTAGCATCTGCGCAACAATGGTGCAGTTAAAAACGTCAGCTCGAGACGCAAAAAATAAGCAGTCACTGAGCCATAGAAAATGAGAATGCTACAGGTCACGGAATATGGCGTAAAACGTGCGCCACTTTTTTCGGACAAACTTCCGATATTTTTTTTAACCTTTTATATAAAAGTAAACCTATACATGTTTTTTGTCTACGAACACGTACTGACCTGAGGCATCACACCCACACATCAGTTTTACCATATAGTGAACACCGTGAATAAAATATCTCATAAACAATAGTGTATCGCACTTTTTTGCAATTTTTCTGCATTTGGAATTTTTTTGCCGTTTTTCAGTACACTATATGGTAAAACTTATGGTTCCATTTAAAAGTATAGTTCGTTCCGCAAAAAATGAGCCCTCACATGACCATATTGACTGAGAAATAAAAAAGTTACGTCTCAGAAGAAGAATGGCGAAAAAAAATGGAAAGTAAAAAATCGGCCTGTCGTGAAGGGGTTAAAATTGAACCGCCGGGCCACAGCTCACTCAAGCATATCTTCATTTTTAAAATTGAAACGCTGGGCCACTGCCTGTGAGCTGCATAGACTGTACATCCCTGCTCTTTTAAGGCCCTCTGGGTAGAGGGGCAATTGATGCTGCTGTACTGTTGTCTGCATGAAAGGATTTTGAATGTTGAGACTACAACATGGGTCTCCAAATTTTGTCTTGTGGGTAGTGACAGTCTTTTGGGAGACCTACACCGGTTACTCAAGCATTCATGAAAATTGAAATGCTGGGCCACAGCCTGTGTGTTGCATAGGCCATCCCTCCTTGCTCTTTTAAGGCCCTATGGGGAAAGGGGAAATTGATGCTACTGTACTGCTGTCTGTCTGAAAGGTTTTTAAGTGTCAAGACTTCAAGATAGGTCTCGTTCGTCTTGTCTGCACTGGCAGGGGTATGGGAGCACCAGCCCTACACCTGTCTCTCATCTACCTCTATATTTCTTATGTCAATAGTCTAAGAAGCTAATTGCTATGCCAAAACAGTGGTACTGCACTGTAAAACGTATTTCTGCTGTTTTGGAAGGATTTTGCACCCCCTACTCCCTCCCAAAAGTGATTTCTCTGCCTTGCGTTTGGCCTCCCATTGAATTAAATGGGGTTCGGAAAGGTTCGATAAAGGTTCGGAGTTCGGTTCATCGAACGGTTCGACAAACGCACCATACGTTCCGATAGGCTCGGCGAACCGAATCTTGAGAGGGTTCACTCATCTCTAGTAGCAATCCTAATATATAGAAATTCAATGTAACACAGACCAGAAGTTTGTCTAAGTAATCTTTTTTTATGGTAGAGTAGTGGAAAAAAGATCCAACGCTGAAGAAACCTGTCAATAAGAGACATTTAAACAAAAATGTTTTTTTCTTTTTGCAAAATAATTTCAAAGTAGGCCTAAACTTTAAAGGGGATTTTGTCAGCAGGTTTTTTCTGTCATCTTGAGAGCAGCACAATGTAGGAACAGATACACTGTCAGTGATGTCAATTACTGTTCTGCTTGCTGTCATTTTTATACAATCACGGTTTTCTCTGCTGCAGATTTAGCAGTGCTCAGAATGCTGAGCCCTGTGTAAGCCAAGCCACACCAGTGATGGGCAGCTTTCTGTATACACTGCATTGACAGCTTCTGATTAGTGGTGGTTGCGGGGTTACATAAAGTAGGACTATATGGCATAACTGAGGACTCAGTTCTTTTAAACATTTTGACATGGCATAAGACAACTAGTCCTGTAGTAATGTTTTGCTGATAAAACATGGATCTTTTGGCTAGGTTCACATTTCCGTCAATTTGTATCGGTCACAATCCGCGGCTCTGGTAAACAACGGAATCCGTTTGGCGGATTCTGTTTTTCCCATAGACTTGTATGAGCGGCGGATTGTGACTGATGACGCTGCATTGCATCCTTCACCCGACTGATCAGGAACGCAGCATGTAGCGTTTTTTGAGCAGCTGCGCATGCTCTCTCTCAGCGGCCGAACGATCAGCTGATCACCCGGCGGCCGGCTGCTGTGAGCAATCGGCTGTTCACCCAGCTGCTTTGAACGATCGGCTGTTAACCCGGCTGCTGTGAGCGATCGGCTGTTCACCCGGCTGCTGTGAGCGATCGGCTGTTCACCCGGCTGCTGTGAGCGATCGGCTGATCGTTCTCTCATGTTTTACAACAGTCCGACAATGAATTCTTATTCTTGTCATCCGTTGTACAATGCATCAGTCACAAGTAACAAGCAACGCATGTGACTGATGCAAAGCAACGGAAATGTGAACCTCGCCTTAATGAAACAGCATCACACTCCAGTAAGTGACACTGTCGCTGTCATGAGTTTTTTTGCAACATTTTCTTATAACAGTAAAAGTACATTGCACCTTAGACTAGACAAGCAAGTTAAACGGGATTAGAAATTTGGCATTAATGTAAAATCTTATTACTGCAGCAACAGCACTTTTCATTAGACTTTGCTATATTGTTTACCAGGTTCAGATCCGGCCCTGGAATCTCAGTGACAGTGACTTCGTGATGGATGGCTCTCAGCCTCTCGATCCACGGAAAACCATTTTTGTTGGTGGTGTCCCACGACCTTTGCGAGCTGGTATGTTTTTACAGTATTATGTATGTTTATGCCTTCAGTTGTTTGTAGATCTTTTTGCGTAGACCTAAATAAATGCTTTACTAAATCAAACCGCCAACATATTGGGTGCCCTATTTTAATTTTTTAAATCTCTTCATGATATTTGACTTTACAATTATGTCATGGTTGGAAAGGGATTCCCGCAAATTGACGTAAATGTATGTCATGGCAATCACAGGGGCAGGGGGACTGTGCCCACACGATCACTGCCGTAAACTCTGCCGGTACCGCCCACCCACTACCCCTGGCTTTTTTTCCCCCCTAGATGTTGCTATCCATAGTTTATCATAGCATGTAGAGGGCTGGGAGAGCAAGTGCGCTCTTTCCCACCAAATCGGGACCCTCATGACGTGATCACGGAGGCCTGATTGTTGCCATGGCAATCCATGGTCATGATGGCGACCTCCGGGTCAGTCATCCACAGTGGCCTGTTAGACCATGCCAGGCGCATGGTCTAAGAAGCTTCTGTCAGTGTCACACTGACATGCATAGTATATTGAAATTCTTCTGCATTGCAATCTATATCAGCAATTAGAGTAATAAAAGTTAATGTTCCATATAAGGACTAAGTAAAAAAGTTTTAAAATAAATTTAAAAATGATGAACAATGAAATAATATTATATCATCAATAATGTAGCGAAAATTGTCTTTTCATCATACGGCTGACAAAAAGTGGAAAAAATTTAATCAAAAAGTGATGTAAATAAAAATGATGTTGCTGAAAATGTCATATTGTCCTGCAAAAAACCTGAAGCTGCATCTCAATCAGCATAAACAAAAAACATTTCTTAAAATACAGCAATGCAAAAACATTTTTTTCTAAAATTGTCTTTATGGTGTAAAAGTGGCAAAACCTAAGAAAAAATAAAAGTGGTATCGCTGTATTTGTACTGACCTGAAGAATAAAGCTGTCTTTTTAAAACACTGTTAAAAAAAATTCCTAAATTGCTATCTCTCCTTGATTCTGCCTCACAGAATGCAGAATAGAAAGCTATCTAAAAGATATTATGTGGCCCAAAATGCTAGAAAAACTCCCAACTCATCCGGCAAAAAAACTCAAAAAACTAAGATGACTGTCAGCAGAAAAATTAAGGCAAAAAATAACATTCAGAATTCGGTGAAGCAAAAACCCTATATTTTGTAAAAAAAAAAAAAAAAAAAAAGTTAAACGTGATAGTAACCAAAAATTAAAAAAAATGTATAAATCTGATATTGCTGTAATCGTACTGACCTGAGAAATAAAGCTGCCCTGGCAATTATACTGCAAGGTGAGTGGCAGAAATAGTATTATAGCCAATTCTGCTGCTGCTGATTTGTTCTGCCTCCCCAATATCGCAGTAAGGTGCTGCTCACTTTTATCCTGCGCTCAAAGCTGAGCATTTGCAAATGTGTAAAGCTCTGAAAAAACGTGACTCAGACAAAATTGCCAATGGACTGTAATAAGGCTGAGGGAGTCACTTTGAACTCCTCTGACCTGTGGTCCACTGGTGTCCTTCTTTTTATGTGTTTTTTAAGCCATGCAGAAAAGTGCTGACAGCAAAAGTTTTGTGCCCCTTTTGTAAAGACTGACACCACTGAACAGAGGCCAGACTAACCCCAGAGTAATTCTGCCTCATTAGTGAATAATTCCATTGAGGGTTTCAGCTGAATCACATATTTTGGAGATGTAAATTCTAATGTAAGCGCTCTGCATAGAGCACAAGATAAATGTGAATTGATCCAAAATCATCTGTACCCCAAATTCCCACCAATAAAATTCATCTCAACCAACCAAAAACACACACAAAAAAAAAGTCCCTACTCAGGTCTTTCATGTTAATGGAAATTTAGAAGGATTCCACATCACTGGTAGCACAAAGGCTTTGGAAAAGTGTTATGGCTCCCCAAGAAAAGAAATCCGGCAAAATCTGTGAACCCAAATCTAAATACCCCCCCCCCCTCACTTCTGAGCACTACAATGTGTGTAAACAGTTAACATTCGCATGTTCGGCATTGTTAATTTACAGGTTGTGTGTATCTCCAGAAGCACGAGCTGGGCACAGTGTGCCGCCACTGCAATGTACTGGGCACTACAGGGACATATTAAATCTGCAACATTCACTGCGTTTGACTTCATGGATGTTTTCCACGGACAAAATTGTCACTACACCTGTAGATTAATTCCTGGAGTGATGTAATTTCCAAAATGTGGTCACTTTAGGGGGTTTCTGCTTTTCTGACAGGGTCTTAGCAAATTTTTCTAGGAAAATCTGTGCTCCAAAAGTCAAATGGCGCTCCTTCCCTCCTGAGCCCTGTGGTGCGGCCAAACCGTACTGAAATTGTGTAACACATTATGTCGCCTTTTTTTTTTTTTACCCATTTCCCTTGTGAAAATTGGAAATCTGGGGTTAAAACATTTTAGTTGTAAAAACGCATTTATTCTTTTTGCACCGTCCAATTGTATAAAATTCTGTCACACAACTGTAGTGCCAATATGCCCACTGCACCCCTAGATGAATTCATTGAGGGGTGCAGTTTGTAAAATGGGGGTCACTTGTGGGGGGAGAAGTTTGCTGTTCTGGCATCTTGGGGACTCTGCTAATCTGACATAGCATTTAGAACCAGGCCGTGGCTTATAGATTAGAGTAAATATATAGAAAAGCCAGAAGGGGAGTACCCCATTAAAATAGAACTTTTAATATTTTCATTAGGAGGTCAGGTGACCATAAAACACACACAAATGGTAAAAAATAGGGTATATACTAATAATAACCAGGTGGGAGATATGCAAATAGACAGAGAAAAACACTGGCCCTAATTGGCCCTGTAGTGTCTCTCCCTTCCTTGGAATGGAGGGTATGATGTCCTAGGGGTGTGACGCCCCCATTCAACGAAGCCCTCACTGACCCTATTACACCCTAACAAACCCCAGTGCTGATTAAATACTAATTCCCATTGCAATGCAATGAAAAAGGTACTTCTCTGAATTGAGGTTCAAACATACAGTTCCATCTGAATTAAGGTTCAGACGCACAATCCCGACGCGTTTCTTCCCAGAAGATGCCAGGGATTCCTCAGGGGACAAAAACCATAGGGTCGACGAGAAATTTTAATAAATGCATCTTCATATTCAGTTCATGTACATATAACATGATTACGATATAGCCACTATTTCTCCTTTCTTTTATAGTGGAGCTAGCTATGATTATGGATCGCCTATATGGAGGTGTATGCTATGCTGGCATAGATACAGACCCTGAGCTAAAATACCCTAAGGGAGCTGGGCGAGTTGCCTTTTCCAATCAACAGAGTTATATCGCTGCTATCAGCGCCCGCTTCGTTCAGCTACAGCATGGAGAAATTGATAAGCGGGTAAGTGGGTTTTAGATTTTGTTTGTTCTTAAACATTATATGTAATGCTATAATGTAACTACCATAGGTGGGACATACTTGTCATCTCTCTTACTGCTCAAAAAAACACTTTCTGCTCTTAGAGAACATTTAAAGATGCCTCCATTATTTAGCATAACGATCCCGCTCAGCAGTCTGATTTTCAAAATTTTGCTGATGTTAATTGGGATAGTCTACACATTTCTTTTTACAGCTTCTGCAAATTTTTTGCTGCTTTTGAAATGCAAGGTCAGCTTCAATTCATTTAGTATTTTAGAGCGCTCAATTAAACATGACCAAGCTGGGGTGTGGCCTGGCAATGGCACTGAGCAGACGTGTGGGCTAGTGCTCCTGCTTCTCCCAGGGATTTCGACATCTATGGACTGCTCTTATCACAAACTTAGAGGATACCTGATGACCGGAACAAAGCCACAGTAGTTGGGAGGTAAGGAAGCTGGTGCTAGCATTGACAGGAAAGATCTGCGTCCGGTCTGGCGTCGTGACTTGTTGCAGAAGGCGGTGCGTCGGCTGGGTAAGGCTGCTTTCACACTACGTCTTTTTAACATGCGTCCTGAATGGTTTTTTTTAACGCAAAAACTGATCCAGTGCAAATGCGTTTTCATTTCAATGCATTTGCAATGGACTCGCGTTAACATGCGTTCACCTGCGTTTGCGTGCGCTATAGTGAGGATCCAGCGACTTGCAGTTTTTTAACATCTTTCAAAAAGCTACATGTAGCGTTTTTGAGCTGCGTCCAAATACTGCAAATTGCTGGATCCTGACTAAACAGTATGCAAACGCAGGTGAATGCTGGCATGCTGATAGACAGGATCCTGCTTGCTCTACTGAGCATGCCCAGAACCAGCCTCGGGTGATCAGTCTATCTCTCTCCTCCCTCTCTGTCTCTCCCCCTCCCTCTCCTGTCTCTCTCTCCCACCTGAGAGCTGCGGACACTCATAACCAAGGTAAATATCAGGTAACCACTTATCTTAGTTACCCGATGTTTACGTTGGTTACGTGTGCAGGAAGCCGGCTCCTAGCAGCTGCAGACGCTCATAACCAAAGTAAATATCGGGTATCCAAGCAAGTATACCCGATGTTTACCTTGGTTACGAACCTCCGCAGTTATAAGAAGCCGGCTCCCAGTCTGGCACGTTTTAGTTCCCATCACTCCCGATCACATGACTCCAATGCCCGCCCCTAAACATCCAGTGACAGGATCCTGCAAAGTAACACATGCGTTTGCATGCATTTTTTGCTGTAAAAGCAGGATCCGCTTTTGCAGCAAAAAAACGTTCAGGACGCATGTTAAAAAGACGTAGTGTGAAAGCAGCCTAAGGTGGGACTTTCTAACCGGAGCTCCTTTCAGCTCTGCTTCAGAAGCCGGAGAGCTCGCAACAACACTGCTGTCAGTAATCTATGAGCCCTTTGATTACCTGAAATTAAATACTGTGTTGTTGTGCGGCCTGCAAGGCCTACCTCACAAGCAATCATGATGTGTGGGCTATGGGCAGGTGGAGTAGGAAGCCTTCCACATCAGGGACCCCTGCTTCCTCTAGATCTGGCAGCATTCAAAGGTTTTTAACTGACAACACAGGCTCTTTTCAGGACAAAGGTCCTAAAATGGCAGCTGACACCTCTCTTCAAACTTCCTCCCCTCCTTCACAAGGTGACCTCTCTAAAAATGCTGAGGGGATAAACAATCAAAGAGCAATTATGGGGACAAATAGCCCTTCTTTTGAATCTTTCTATTCTTGCAAAATCCTCTACTATAACCCCTTCAGGAATATCTGTACAGGGTATCTCATTAATGGAGGAAAGTAAAGTATTTTGCTCACAAATGGGGGCTTTCCCAACTAAATCTGACATGGAAGGTTATATTGCCTGTCTGGAACACTTGTACAGTTCAGAAATTCAGGATCTTTATACAACAGTATCACAAGTCTGATGGTGACTCAGCTACAGTCCTCTTCTGCTTTCCAAACTGCAGAACAGTCAGCATATTACAACAACTTACTAAACAAATTGACTTTAGTATAATGAAGGATCTTGAGACTCATAACCGTCACATCAATATTCATATACGTGGTTTACCGGAGGCAATAGTTGCAGCTGGCCAAATATTTACTCTACTTGAAATTTGTAATATTCATCTTGATAGACCACCTGAAGAGGACATGGTTATACACAGAGCACATTGAGATTTGAGACCTCGCAATACCAGCAACCCCAGAGATGTAATTTGTTGCATTGATTTACTTTAGTGTTAAAGAAATTATGAAGTTATCTTGGTCTAAAGGAACTTTGATGGTGCTCAATTGAACTTTCTAATGAATCTGTGCAAAACAACGTTGGCAAAAACGCAGGGCCCTGTGACCGATCCTGGAAGCTCTCACAGAGACAAAAACATAGTTTCTACCTGGGGCTTTCCCTTTCAATTATAAGAACGCAACCAACGAGGATCTATCTCTGAGAGACCCGCAGGAATTGCAATTATTCCTGGAGGACTTGGATTTGCCTGCGATCACCGTAACTGACTAGCTTATGAATCCACTCATGCCTCTGGATCGTTATGGAAATCACCGCAGACAAGGTCAAAGGGAAAGATGCAGGCTGCCTGTTCATTCTCAAGCTGATTCTACTGCTGGGATTTTAAGGAGATACCTTTTCTTCCTGGCTTCATTTCTCCTTGGTTGTCCATTAAATATTCTCTAATATCAACAAGTACTTTTCCTTTGAAGTCACATACACTGACGTATCGCATTTTGCCAATCTGGAACATGTTGTCTTCCTGGTTGCTACTGCTTTGTTTAGAGCAGGGGTCTCAAACACGCGGCCCGCGGGCCACATGCGGCCCTTCAGGTGGCTTTTTGCGGCCCGCTGGCCCGTGGACCCCGGTAAAGATGGCGACCGGTGCAAGGGGCCGCAGCCGCCAGCTATTTACTTCAGTTTACAGTTTTGCCTTTGCCGTGCACAGTGAAGTTCTCGCTGCAGAACGCAATAACAGCCGCCTGCCAATCAGAGGCAAGCACCTGCTGCATATGACCTCAGATGCTTGCCTGTGATTGGCCAGTGGCTGTTGTGCAGTGAGAACTGCTCTGCACGCGCCGGCAGAAAGTTCAGCGGTGACAGCAGCTGTGATCATTACCGGGTCCACGTGCCTGCGTGCTGCCGACGGAGGATAGGTGAGCAGAATGTTTGTGTGTGTTTTTCTGTTGCTGGCTGAGGCTGCAGTGTGTGTGTGTGTGTGTGTGTGTGTGTGTGTGTGTGTGTGTGTGTGTGTGTGTGTGTGTGTGTGTGTGTGTGTGTGTGTGTGTGTGTGTGTGTGTGTGTGTGTGTGTGTGTGTGTGTGTGTGTGTGTGTGTGTGCGCGTGCGATATTCTGTTGCTGGCTGAGGCTGCACAGGGTGTGTACGTGTGGGGACATGCATGGGGCACATTACCACAAGAAGACAAGAAGGGGACCTGCATGAAGCACATTACCACAAGAAGGGGACCTGCATGGGGCACAATATTATAAGAAGGGGACCTGAATGAGGACACATTACTACAAGAAGGAGTCCTGCATGGGGCACATTACTAAAAGAAGGGGAGCTGCATGGAGGCATATTAATACAAGAAGGGGAGCTGCATGGGGGAACATTAATGCAAGAAGAGGACCTGCATGGGGCACATTGCTACAAGGGGACAAGGATGCGCACATTTTTACAGAATGGGGAACAGGAGGGGCACATTACTACAAGATGTTGGCCAAAATTACTATGCGGTGCTTATTGTAAAACTGTATTACTTACAAAAAGGTGAAAAAATGTAAATAAAAGTGTTTTATAATATATATTAGACACATACAAAAAAAGTACACATTTGTTATGATAGACAAATGAAAAATGTTCAAAAACAGTGATCCAAGGGTGTATAGAAAGGAAAAAATGGTACCACTAACAATGTCACTTTGTCCTGAAAAAAAATGCGGCCCCTCAAATTATTTTTTTTCTGTGTGCGGCCCGTACACCCGGCCGAGTTTGAGACCCCTGGTTTAGAGGATGCAGATCCCTTGCAGCTTTCTCCAGACTTCTGTTTCTTTGTTGACTTTTCCTTCTCTGATGGGGGCTGCTTTTTTCGCTTTGCCTTCTGATTCACCTTGCTGTCGGATTCGCTCCTGGATGAGCTTGAAGACACCAGCTCCTTTTGATTTAGGCATCCTGTCCGCGCTCACACCCGATGTTCAAGAATACCGTCTCCGACCGGAAGTGACGTCCCTTCCGGTCGGAGCCCAAAACTGAATCCCATATTCCAGATGTGGCCTTACAAGTGATTTATAGAGGGGTAACAATACATTGGGATCACGGGATCTAATCTCTCTTTTTTTATACACCCTAAAATCTTGTTTGCTTTAGCAGCTGCTGCCTGACATGGAGTACTGCTGTTCAGTATATGTGTATAGAGAATACCCAAGTCCTTCTCCTGTTCTGTAATCCAGAGTTTAATTCCATTTAATGTATACGCAGTTCTAGGATGACTCCGTCCTAGGTGCATTACTTTACATTTATCAACATTAAATCTCATTTGCCAAGTATCTGCCCATTCTGACATCTTATCCAGAGCTTTTTGTAATATTACACTATCAAGGTCAGTTTTTAATATCCTACATAGTTTGGGGTCATCAGCAAAGACTGACACTTTACGATCTATCCCATCCACAAGGTCATTAATAAACAAAGCAGTAGCAACCAGGAGGACAACATGTTCCAGATTGGCAAAAATGCGATATGTCCGTGTACGTGACTTCAAACGAAAAGTACTTGTTGATATTAGAGAAACTATTCATTGTCAACCATTTTTAACAGTGAAAGCCTACATAGTTACTGTTGATTTTTTTTATTTTTTTTTTCCCTTCTGCAGCCTTTGAGGGTGTTCATGTGGATATTTCCTCTTATACACTGATGTCTGTCTATATATTTATATTGTTGATTGTTCTAAATGACCCCTCTAATATGATAGTACTCCTTTCAGTTTACAATCCAAACTGTAGTTCATGATTTGTAGGGTCACAGGCTATGCTTTATTTACTTATTTGTCCTTAGTCTAACATGTTAATATTAACTGCATTAATACTTACAACTAGTGATGAGCGAACGAGGACAGTAAAAGTCTGGATCTGCGCAGTTTCAAAAATAGGTTTTTGATCTAGATCCGGGACTCGAAATTAAAAAAATAAAAAAAAAATAAAGAAATTAAGAATGAAGCGTGCGCCTCATATTTGCCAAGTGTCCGTCGCGGCTGTAAACTGCTCTCGCGGCCTCTCCTTCATTTTCTGTGCCGCTCACCATTACTCATCACATATGCAATGCTTTCCCTGCCCATCGGCTGTCCTGGCGTCTGATTGGTTGTAGTCAGACGCGCGCTCCCAGCCTGTGTGACAGTGTCTGCCTGCAACCAATGACAGGTGCTGTATGTCAGTCAGTATCGTGGTATAAAAATAAATAAAACAGTTGGTGTAGGGTCCCCTATATTATGATACCCAGCACAGATAAAGCTGTTGGTTACAGGTTGCAGCCCCCGGCCCTACACATATCTAGACTGTGGACCAAAATAAGAGGAACCACATGATCCGTTTTTAACAATCCCAATAATTAAACAACCGCCTGCATACTCTGCTTACAGGTACAGAATGCGGACATGTCCATGATCGCGCTCTGTGACTTCAGATATGTAGCAGACCCAGGACTGTCGTGGGACCTAGTGTGTATTACGGCAGACCTGAGGGTTAAAGTGGTGAAAGAGGGTGCTGTTTTTTTGTTTTTATATATATTCTATTCCAAATAAAGGATTCTTCTTTCTGTATATTTCTTTTTACGTATAGGATTAGTGGTGAGAGGTCTCATAGACCCCATCCCATCACTAATTTTGGGCTTGATGACAGCTGTGGGCTGTTATTAACCCCTCATTACACAGATTGTCACCGCGTCACGGCAAAAGGGAAAAGCCAGGTACAGCGCTGAGCTTGTCTCATCTAATGGATGCGACAATCTCTGGCAGCTAGGAGTTGCTATTTTTAGGCTGGAGGGCCTAATAACCATAGGCCTCTACAGTCTGCAAATACCAGCCCCAGCTGTCGGGCTTTATCATGGCTGGGTATCAAAATTGGGGGTGGGGGGGACAGCATGCTGGATTTTTAAAATTAAGTAGTTGAAGATAATAAGCCGCATGCAGTTCCTCCTATTTTGATACACAGCCTAGATAAGTGCATGGCTGGGCGCTGCAGCCTGTAGCTGTAGGTGTTATCTGTGCTGGGAATCCTATTATGTGGGGACCGTATGGGAGTTGTTTTACTTATTTATTTTTACTGTACGCTATAGACTCACACAGCGCCTGTTACTGGAAGCAGTCAGCTGAAATGCTGTCACTCAGTTTGGGGGCGCCTCTGACTACAACCAATCAGAGGCGCCGGAAGGTGGGAAAAGCAGTGCACATGAAATGAACCTTATGCGCGACACTGGAAGTGAATGCATGACCTGGAAGGAGTATATAGCCATGATGAAGCATCTGTGAGAACACCGCGCGCACTCCTATCCCCCCATCCCTGCCACCACCATTTTTTAGTCTCTGGATTCTGATCCCCATGGACTTATATGGGTATCGGATTCTTGACCGGAACAGGATTTTTTAAAAAGTTTAGCAGGGTCCCGCCGGTCCCGGTTATTTGAGTCCGCTCATCTCTTACTAACAAATTCTAAAAAATCGAACATGGTGTCCAAACTTAATCTTGCATTTACATCCCATTCAATAGGTTATTGGAACTTTTATGTACACATGTTGGTTTTACTAAGGCCACAGGGATAAACTTTTATATTGGTGACTGTTATGTTCCCTTTTTCTGTAGGATAATATAACCCATATATTTAATTACGGACTTAATAGTCAATGAAGGGCTGAAGAGAGGTCTCCGTTCAAGCTTTTATCTCTCTAATCTTGCTGTCTATAATGTCCAGGGGGAGCCCTTTGGAGTTAGTGGTTGCCACCTTGAAAGACAATTCCAAAGTAGGGTGACTCGTTTTATACAGGTTTTTGGAAAACTTTTTTTTTTTTTTTTTCCAAGGGATTTTTCTTTTTGTTTCCTTGCTCTGAGCTCGAAAATTTGGCTTATTCCCTTTCAGAAACTTTTTTGTCTTTCAATATCTTTTCCCTTTTCTATACTGAGCAAAAATATAAATGCAACACTTTTTTGTTTTTGCATCTATTTTTCATGATCTCAACTCAAAAATCTAAGACTTTTTCTATATTGTCTAAATCTGTGTTAGTGATCACTTCCCCTTTGTGGAGATAATCCAGCCACCTCACAAGTGTGGCATATCAAGAATCTGATTAGACATCATGAATATTGCATGTGTGTGCCTTTTGGCTGGCCACAATAAAAGGCCATTCTAAAATGTGCAGTTGTACAGTATTGGAGGGGTCAGAAAACAGCCAGTATCTGGTGTGATCACAATTTTCCTGTCTGCCATGTACGAGTGAAAAAACACTTGTGAGGTGGACAAAGGAGACGTGCTCACTAACAAATTTATTAACAATATTTGAGAGAAAAAGGCTTTTTGTGTACATAGAAAAAGTCTTAGATCTTGGAGACCATCTCATGAAAAAATGGGAGCAAAAAAAACAAGTTACGTTTTTAGATTTTTGTTCAGTATATTTTTCTTTTTTTTTCTCCTTTTTTTCCTTCCCTTTTCTCTTCACTAGTGATGGGCGGACTCGCAGATGCTCAGGATCGGCAGGTCACTGTTATTTGTTTTTAAAATCCAGTTCTGGGCCTGATGCCGATTCCAATATAAGTCTGTCAGTAGAAAGGATAGGAGAAAGCGCTTTGTACTTACCGAGGCTCCGTTGAGGCAGTATACTGGCTCCAGGCTGCGTACTCACTTCCGGGGCCGCATATTATCATTCATGCATATGCACTGCTTTCCCCGCCCACTGGTCTCTGTGATTGGTTTCAGGCAGACACCCCCACCCTGAGTGACAGCGTGTCTGACGCTTTCAATCACAGACCCGGTCTGTTGTACAGTAAAAATAAATGATACCCAGCACAAATAAAGCCCACAGCTACAGGCTGCAACTTATGTGTGTATCAAAATGTGGTTTTTTTTGTTTTGTTTTTTTTAAAATTATTTAAAAAATAAATAATGTTAAAGAAACCATGTGCGGTCAAGATAAAGCCCTACAGCTTGGGCTGATATTCTCAGACTGGGGGAGACCAATGCTTATTGGGCTGCCCCCAGCCTAAAAATAGCAGCCTGCAGCTGTCCTGAATTGTTGCATCCAATAGATGTGACAATCCCAGCACTTTACTCGTCTCTTCCCGATTGCCCTGATGCGGTGGCAATTGGGATAAGGGGTTAATTACAGCCCACAGCTGTCACTAAAGCCCTAGATTAGTAATGGGGAGGGTCTGTGAGATCCCCCCCATTACTAATCTGTAAGTGAAAGTAAACAAACACTGAAAAAATCCTTTATTTGAAATAAAATACAAAAAAACAGCCTCTTTCACCATTTTATTAACCCCAAAACACCCCTGCAGGTCCAAAGTAATCCACATGAGCTCCCACAATGATTCCAGCTCTGCTACATCTCAGTTGACGACGTGTGATCATGGAACATGACTGCCCACTGTCAGCAGACAGAGAATGAATGAGCCACAGTAATCAACGGTGACATCACTCGGATTAGTTGTGGTCACAACTGGAGTCCTCCACCTGTGACCGCAGGTAACGTGACCTCAGAGGACCTCATTAAACTCAATCTAGTCACCTGCATCTCCTGGCAGAAAAATAAGTTGGTTTTTTTTTTGCCAAGAAATGCAGATTTGATGAAAATGTTACACCATATTCCTGCACCCATTTTACACCTCATGGCAAAACAATTGCATTATGCCGCATACAGTTTTGATGCGTTTTTTTTGCAAGCACGTGTAGAATGATGTAAAAATGTGGCCACAGGTAAGAAGAGGATCGTGGGAGCCTCCAGCTGTGACCGCAAATCACCTGAGTGACTTCACCGCTGATCGCGCGGCTCAGTCTCTGCCTGAAGTTAAAGCGTGCGGTCGTGTTCCATGATTGCACTCTGTGACTTCAGATATGTAGCAGAGCTGGATTCGTTGTGGCACCTCGTGTGGATTATGTCGGAACTGTAGGGGTGTTTTGGGGGTTAATAAGGTAGTGAAAGGGTGTGTTGTTTTTTTTTTTTTGTTTTTTTGTATTGTATCTCAAAAAAATGTTTTTTTTTATTTAACTTAAGGCTGCTTTACACGCAGCGACATCGCTTTAGCTAAAGCGATGTCGTTGGGGGTCACTGAATTCGTGACGCACATCCGGCCACTTTAGCGATGTCGTTGCGTGTGACACCTACGTGCGATCGAAAATGGTCTCAAAATTGGTAATCGTTGACATGTTCCCCTATTCCCAAAAATCGTTGCTGCTACAGGTACGATGTTGTTAGTCGTTCCTGCAGCAGCACACATCGCTATGTGTAATACTGCAGGAACGAGGAACCTCACCTTACCTGCGGCCACCAGCAATGAGCAAGGAAGGAGGTGGGCGGGATGTTCGTCCTGCCCATATCCGCCCCTCCGCTTCGATTGGGTGGCTGCTTAGTGACGTCGCTGTGACGCCGAACGAACCGCCCCTTAGAAAGGAGGCGGTTCGCCGGTCACAGCGACGTCGCTAGGCAGGTAAGTAATGTGACGGGTCCGAGCGATTTTGTGCGCCACGGGCAGCGATTTTGCCCGTGACGCACAAACCATGGGGGTGGGTACGCAGCGTGTAAAGCGGCCTTTAGATTAGAAATAGGGTGGTCTCATAGAACCTCCACATTACCAATTTAGGGCTTAGTGACACCTGTGGGCTGTTATTAACCCCTTATTACCCTGATTGCCACAGCATCAGGGCAATCAGGAAAAGCCGGGTAAAGTTCTAGGACTGTCACCTCTAATGGATGCGACAATTCTGGGTGGCTGCAGGCTGCCACGGGCTGCACGCTGTTTTTTTTTTTTAAATTATTCGACTAATTTTTTTTTTATTTATGTTAGTCGCATGTGGTTTCTTCTATTTTGATACACCGCCAAGATAAGTGCAAGGCTGGGGACTGCAGCCATTAGCCATATGCTTTATCTATGCTGGGTATCACAATATGGGGGACCCTACGCCAAATATTTTATTTTCACTGTACGATATAGACCAACAGACAGCGCCAGTGACTGGTTGTAGGCAGATACTCACACAGGCTGGGAACGTGTCTGCAAAAAAAAATCAGACGCCAGGACGGCCGGTGGGCGGTGAAAGCAGTGCATATGCAGTGAAGGTAATGAGCGGGCCTGGAAGTGAATGGGCGACCGCAGGAGCAGTTACAGCCACGCCGAAGCCTCAGTAAGTATTAAGCGTTTTCTTCATTCTTATTTTCTTTATTTTTTCTTATTTCCTGAGTTGCTGGATCTGAATCAACACCTGTAATCCCAGGCCCGGCACTCGGGTAAGGTTGAAACTGTGCATATCCGGACTACTACTCTTCACTATTTCAGTCAATCTATATCCCTCACTGCCTTCCTTCTATCCAGTAAGCCCTAGGTATGGAGCTAAATGAATCCTCACAAATTGCTGATGCGTTCAAAGACTACTAAAATCCCTATTCAACATTGAAGGCCAATATGCAGATATCTCACCAACACACCTTCAAACAAAAATAGACCATTATATAGAGAAAAGTGCCTTGCCCTCTCTATCTGACAAAGTACATACTTCTTTGTAGCAACCATTTAGTGAAGTAGAAATTTTTCAGGTAATACATACATACCAATACATTCACACGTAATAAGAGTCCAGGTCCAGATACGTACGCTGCTATATTTTACAAACCTTTGCCCACAACTAAAACTCTTCTTAACCAAAGTATTTAATTCAGTCTCAATTGCAAATCTGTCTCCCAAACTCTTGAGCCCCATATTTTAGTTATATCAAAACCTGGGAAAGCCATGATATTATGCTTTATCGATCAATCCCCCTAATTAACATCTCTAAGATCATTGCCATGAGACTAGCACCCTTCCGACCCCAACTATACATCACAATCAGGTGGGAGTTGTACCTCAGAGTAGGAGAAAGACAACACGATTAAAATTTTACTCCTTATCTCACATGCCAAAAATAAAAAAAATCCCATTTTATTTATGTTCAATTGATGCTAAGAAGACATTTGACTGGATTAGTTGGCCGCTTCTTCAAAGTTCCCTTAAGCAAATTAACCTTGGCCCTAATATACTTTAATAAAATAATGGCTTTGTACCAGTATCCCTCCACCAAAGTTTGTTGCAATGGTACTTCTTCAGACTCCCTTGGGGTTTCTAATCTGACTAGACAAGGGTACCCCTCTATACTGAGGGAGTATGAAATGTTGAAATGTATCATTTTTTGAGTAACTTAAAGGTTAATCTTTCCAAATCTGAGATCTCAACAGTTATGATAAAGTGAAATTGTTGTGGTTTAGTAGAATCAACGTGTTAAAAATAAACATACTGCCTATATTTTTTTAACCTGTTTAATCAGTCCCAATTGCACTCCCCTGCACTTTTTTTTAAACAACTAAACACATTTTGTAATACGTTTAATTAGAGATCGAACAGATCCCACCTCGTCCGTGGACTTTTATCCAGATCTAAATCCCAATGGGGTGCTGCCCTGCCTAATTTTGAGCTCTGTTATGGTTCAGCTATGATAGTACACATGGTGGACTGGTTTCATGGTTCTGAGCAGGAGCGTTGGGTCACCTGAGTTTAACATCATTGCGTGTATGTCTAAAAATGCTCGTCCTTCAAAAGGGTCATTCTCCTCAATGACAGGAGATCTACTTCAAGTTTGGGATCACGAAGTTCAAGATTTCTGATATACCAGGTCCATTGTCGCTGATCTTTGACAATCCGGAGTTTTCCCTTGGAATTGGAGTTAAGAAATTCATGGTTTGGGCTGTGTAGGAGTAAAAGAAAACTTCAGGAAAAAAGATCAAAAACAGTTTGAACATGACTCTTCTCTGAAGCTGATGTTACACATAAAAAAAGCTGTTGGAGTGATAGAACTTGATTGATCAGGTGTCTTTTCTTCCAACTGTTGTAACTTTGATTCAGAAGACTATCGTGCCTGACCCTCCCACACATGCACATTCAATAGTGTGTGTGTGCGCTCCAGATGGTGAGAGGAAAGTGAGCCTTTGCTAGATTCCAAGTCCTCCAGGAGAACAAGAGGATTCAGTGTTTCAGTACAAATTGCCTGATCTTCTCCCCCAAAATCATTTGTAGGGAGAGTTGGGAGGTCCCAATACATAATAATGGTCAGCTGGTCCCACCACAAGATATACAGGGGCTTTGGTTGTTTTTTTCTATTTGACATGTTCTTTGTCTTCTTAAACAGCATAAATAATGGGTCAGATTTATAACTTAAAATGCACAAACATGTTTTTAAATTGAGCCACAATTTTACACTTTAAAGGGAACGTTTCATCAGAAAATGACCTAAATCACATTTTTGTTTAAATTTATTTAAAAAATATATATATTTTAATTTTTGTTTGAAAACCATAAATCTTGTAGTGTGCACACCAGCTATTTGGGCTTTTTTAGAACTTAACTTCTGATTGCTTCAGGAAGCAACACATTTACATAGCTGCAATTGTCAGATCCTGACATAATACAATGATACAAAAGTCATTGTGACCGCCTACTGTGATTGGTGGATTCTGTATTATTAGCTATGTATAGAAGTGTTACCTCTCGTTGGAATCATGGCTCTTATATAGAGCCTTCCAGAAAATTCTTTCTGAAAGCATAGAAAAGAAATAATTCTTAGTGGCCAGTCCACTGTGAAAATCGCATGATTACTAATTTTTTCCTTTAACAAACATTACCATTACCAGAATTTTGTCTAAAAACACATATAACAATTAAACGCTTTAATATATAGGTGATTTTCTGATATATTCCGCAGTCTAACATTACTCAACCAAGAGGTGGTATGAAGTTAGACCATTATTTAAAGATGCATCAAATAATCAACCAACATGGACATCTGCACTTAATTTGACTCATATAGACGATTTCCAAATTGACTAACTTTAAGCCACTGTTAAATCTGCCCAAGTTTATTCCAACTTCCAAGGTTTTCGCGTTTAGACTTACTGCTTCTACAGAATTAAGGAGCCCTCTCGGCACACATCTACACCCAACGCCTTTTCGATAAAATGATGATATTGCATCTGTTCTGATTGTATCTATGCTTATTCTCTTCTCAGGTAGAGGTGAAGCCATATGTCTTGGATGACCAGCTTTGTGATGAGTGTCAAGGAGCTCGCTGCAGTGGCAAGTTTGCTCCATTCTTCTGTGCTAATGTTACCTGTCTGCAGTATTACTGTGAATATTGCTGGGCTGCTATCCACTCGCGTGCTGGCCGGGAGTTCCACAAGCCGCTGGTGAAGGAGGGAGGAGATCGCCCAAGGCATATTTCATTCCGTTGGAATTGAACCACCCTTTGCTTAACTTCCTTCCAAGGATCCAAATAAGTGCACTCTTCTGTTCTCTTAACCCTCCTTCCTCCTACCATCCTTAGGAAAGCATGTCCTCTTGTTGTAGTCTGTATTTTAACAATAGTATAACGAAAGAATGACCTACACCATAGGTATTTGTAAAGTCTTGTGTCATTGAGAACTGTATTGGAAAGCCTTTTTGTTCATTACAATATCACTCTGATGCATGCATGTTTCATGCTGTCCTCATCGAAAACCAAGGGAGCAGGGAGACTGCAACTAATGATTTATTATTATTTTTATTATTATTCAGAGAAGAGTTTGAAAGCTTGCAAGTAGATAATTATTAAGAAAAGAAAACCAGAGTATTTTTTTTAATTAAATTATTGTTAAATATGAATTAACAGAAGAATACTGTTAATGTAACCATGCAACCACAGTAACACTATTGGTCTGTTTGACACAGCTTATTTTTTACTAGGGGGGGATTTTTTATTTCCTATTTATTGGGGATTATTTTTTAGTTTTTTTTAATTTGCTTTTTACCGTTTTAGTGGAAGTAATTGCCTATTGTGAAATGAAATAACCCACACACACACAAAAAAACAAAAGTAAAGCAGCGTTATATGTGAACCATTTTGGAATGGTAAAACGATGGCAGATGCCTCCAATATTTCTCTTTTCTAGTAACTCATTGTCGTCACTTTTCCTGTTTTGGCATCCACATAACTGGCTGATTCTCCTTAGGGCTCTGAAGTATTTTAGATGTGAGCTATTTAAGCTTTTTAAGAATGTAAATGTTGAGTGAAGTTACTACTGAGGGGAGTGCACTTATTTATTTATTTTTTCAGTGAAAAATAATCTAAAAAATGAAATAAAAAGAATTCAACAGAGTAACACCGTATCATTTAACCATATTCCCCGGAAAAAAAAGTCCTACCAAAGCTGAAAGGAGTAAAATTACAGAAGGCAGTTTTTTTTCTGCTCAGAAAGAACAAATGTATAGATTTTTATTTTTTGATGCTTAATATATATCTATAGTCCTAACTTGCTAAACCTATATCAGGTGCCAGCTTCTGTTTTCCATTTGACACCGAATACTTGAAAGATACCTCAAGGAAGGAATTGGACGTTTGTACTGCCTCCAATCTAGAATTCTAGACATTAACAGAGAAGCCCATTCTTGCTTATGTAACCCCTCTGCTGTCTGAGATTATATTGGCAGCACACATCAGTCCCCCGTGTCACACAGATGTATTATGGCCCTTTGACCATCAGAGGGACAATGAAGGGCTTCCCTCAGCATAATGTCACTTTACACGTACTTCTTCTGCTTGGCTGTGGGTCACAATATTGTACTGTCTGGGTGATGACTGTATCTCATAGTTGTCACTTTTGCTTTAAACTTCCCCCTCCCTTGCTGTAGATATAATCATTTCTAAATGAAACATTCTGAGCTGAGTTTGGTTAAGGAACCTTCAGTTTTAATGCCTTTTTGGCACTTTAGACTTTAAGCTGCTTTTACCACTGAATAATCTTGATGCCTTAACTCTTTACAGGCCAAGTAACTTAGCCAGCACTCATCTTTGCCTGCTGCTGAGGTATAACAGCATTGAAGATGGCTTCATAAGACTCATATTGGTAGCACTATAGATGCCAGGTTGGATATTTTGGTGTTTTTGTCAGTAGCAAGCGCTGCCCTGTATATTCAAGCAGATGTGTGCATTTATGTCCAATGTGCAATATTGTTACGCTTGGAAATTTGCTGCTACCCATCACACAAATGTGCGTTACTGACTGACCTCAACACCCTTAAGGAAGTCTTGAGATTGTTCTGTATGTCTGTAAATTCCAGGAACCGCACACTTCCAGTTTATACACTGTCGATTTTGCTGCCAAGAAGTAGAAGCAGTGGTCTTGTAGGCTGACTGGTATCCATCGCAGTGAAGTCTTTTGAA
The DNA here is from genome assembly GCF_048569485.1 of Anomaloglossus baeobatrachus. Classification (NCBI taxonomy): domain Eukaryota; kingdom Metazoa; phylum Chordata; class Amphibia; order Anura; family Aromobatidae; genus Anomaloglossus; species Anomaloglossus baeobatrachus. Next base: position 194,134,587 of record NC_134356.1, on the reverse strand, counting down.
GCAATAGGTGCTTGAAACCTAGACCTCGGTTCACCTTAAAATCTACATATCTCTATTGTGTGCAGGTTAGCAGTTCATATTAAATAGCATTTGTCACTAGGATACACCCTTTTATTTCGGACATCCATATGCATTAGGCCAGCTGGTGCAACTTGTACTCACTATATGGCTTCCTAGACTGCTGCACAGAGGAACATATTTGCATGGGACAGGATGACTATGTAAAGTGTATGGGGGGGCCTTACCACTCTTGTAAAGAAGATAAAGATCACGTAGTTGAATTTTCAAGTTGTAAGCCATCCGGCCAAACTAGATCTTATGTTATGGAGACCTCCCACAAGATTTTATCCAGATAAAGGGTAGGATTGGTTAAGTGGAGCCTGCTGCCCTATCCTTTTCATTAACAGAGCTAGATGACGGTCAGAGGTGCCTGGAAGCGCATGTTTCCCCCCCCTCTCTATTGACAACTCATGTATGCTCAGTCACACCAAATGGTTATGGGTACCTCAGGAAAAATGAATATAGTTTGGCCCTAATTCCATCAGCCGATCAATGTATTCAACCTCCTTGGCTTTTCCTAGGCAGAAAATGCTTTAGGCAGCTTGATAGTGACATTAGTTTGGTAGAGGGATCACACTTGTTGCTTTATAGTGCGTGCCGTTCACACGTGTAAAGGAAGCCATTAGCCAATTCTCTAGTGACCGATACTATTTAAACTAAATAATCTATTCATCACAGCATTGACTGGATGGAGACACCTTATTTAGCAAAGGAGCCTTAAGGCCCCGTCACACTAAGCAAAATCGCTAGCAACATCACTGCTAACGAACAACTTTTGTGACGTAGCAGCGATGTTGCTAGTGATGTCGCTGTGTGTGACATCCAGCAACAACCTGGCTCCTGCTGTGAGGTCGTTGGTTGTTGCTGAATGTCCTGGGCCATTTTTTAGTTGTTGCTGTCCCGCTGTGAAGCACAGATCGCTGTGTGTGACAGCGAGACAGCAACAACTAAATGTGCATGCAGCAGGAGCCGACTTCTGCGGAGGCTGGTAACCACAGTAAACATAGGGTAACCAAGAAGCCCTGTCCTTGGTTACCCGATATTTACCTTTGTTACCAGCCTCCGCCGCTCTCACTGTCAGTGCCGGCTCCTGCACTGTGCACATGTAGCTGCAGTACACATCGGGTAATTAACCTGATGTGTGCTGTAGCTAGGAGAGCAGGGAGCCAGCGCTAAGCATTGTGCGCTGCTCCCTGCTCTGTGCAGCTGCACCCTATACTCTATACCCTATATATGTACCCTGTGCAGCTGCACCCGGTGTGCGCTGCTCCCTGCTCTGTGCACATTTAGCTGCAGCACACATCAGGTAATTAACCCGATGTGTGCTGTAACTAGGAGAGCAGGGAGCCAGCGCTCAGTGTGTGCTGCTCCCTGCTCTCTGCACGTGTAGCTGCGTGCGCTGGTAACCAAGGTAAATATCGGGTTGGTTACCCGATATTTACCTTAGTTACCAAGCACAGCATCTTCCACGCGGCGCTGGGGGCTGGTCACTAGTTGCTGGTGAGCTCACCAGCAACTTGTGTACCGATGCTCCAGCGATCCCTGCCAGGTCAGGTTGCTGGTGGGATCGCTGGAGCGTCGCAGTGTGACAGCTCACCAGCAACCTCCTAGCAACTTACCAGCGATCCCTATCGTTGTTGGGATCGCTGGTAAGTTGTTTAGTGTGACTGGACCTTTAGGATTTCTTTTCAATTGCTGCTGTGAAGGGCAAGACTAAGAAGCTTGTGTTATGAGCTTTTATGGCAGTCCATAATCTGGCTGCAATAGGGTTTCATTGACCTCTTGCTATACGCTTGTCATGGCGAGTAGTAGCTCTGAAAACTGACGTTCTTTAGAAACACTGCAGATGGAACTGGTTTTAGGGCATTGCTTCCTAACAATGCTCTCACAGGTTGTGGAAACCAAAGAATTGCTTCAGTGCTGCTGCTTTATACTTGAGGAGCCCCTGTTATTACCAAATTTCAACTTCCAGAATGAGATCTGGTTTAAAGTCGAACATTGAGGTATATAACCCTCAGAGGAAGGTGATGGCCTTCCTCCCTTCCCCTCAGCATTAACGTTACTAAACAATGCACCTGCCTTTTTTCCTGATTCTCAGTATACTTTCATACGTGTTCTAATGTGCATCGCTACCATCAGAGGGGTATGGTAAATATGTTTCGAAATGGAGATATTTCCTGATGGCTATAGAGAACTCGTTAAAGGAGTTTCTTTCTAAGCCAATGCTTGTACTGCAATGATAAACATCATTTCTATCGGTGGGTGCTGTGGTATACATCTAGTGGGTGGGTTGACAGATTTGATTTCACCCTTTTATCTGCTAAAAGTGAGTGTAGATGGCTTGGGGTGTGCTAGAGTGCCATTCCTACCAGTAAACAGTGGCGATAACTTAACCTTTTCATTGCTAAATGTTTGCACATCAAAGCCCAACAGCCCCTTTATGCATCCAAGATACAGTAGTCTGCATGGCTTTGTGTAGACTCCTGCTCGGCATGGAAAAGGTTAACTCCGGAAATAGACCACTGTTTGGAAGCTAGCTTTTGAAGAATATTTTCTCTTTATTTCCCTTTGTACATGACCTGCTGACTTTCGGTACAGTGTTTTTGTAGCTAACTTATTTTTGTCATGCACATATTGTACACTTGTTATGCACTAATTTTATATATCTTATGTTTCCAGCAGTGAGCATTTAGGCCCACTTTTCACTGGCGGGATATCTCTTTATGCAATACCTCAATTTTTCATATTGCAAAGAGTAGCTTTTTGTACTTTTATTACGGAGAGATCTTCATATAACTTCATTTTTTTAAGATAAATAATTTTAATAAATTTTTATTTTCTTATTCTGCTTTTTATACATTTCAGTGCTCTGCATACATTATGAATGATGGATGTTGCGCACTGGTAATGCTACTTCAGAACCTGCAGAGATACAAAGCACGTGGCTTCCAATATGCTAGCCCGCACCAAACATTTGGTGGATGTTTCATTTAAAGATGTTCTAGATCTAATATTGAGGAGATGAAATCGCATGAACGAGACAATTTAATCAACTCTTTTAGTCCCTTGGAAAAATACAAAAAAAAAATTGTAGCAAAGTAGATTAAAAGTTAAAGTAACAACTAAAAAAAAATGTATTCTGCTTCTTCATATTTCTCATTTTTTAAAGAAGTGAAAAAATATATATATATAAATTGCAAATTTTTTTGGTGAATGTTTAGCCATTTTACATATTAATAAAATTAATGTTAGGTGTTTTATATTGCAGACAAGTCTGCAGTTTGGAAAAAAAAAACGGAAAAAAAAAAGTTTTAAGTGGAAAAAAAAAATTAAAGAAATAAAACCATACCTTCGGAGTTCCAGATGTGTAATGTTAGTATGCATGACTAATATAAGGAAAAAAAAAATCTAGCTATTCTACTAATATTCACTTGTTGTTATTGTGTGAAAAGCGTGTTTACAGATACAGACTTGGTAACACTTTAATTTCCAGAGCATAAAGTCCCATGACCTTACTCCATTGTACGGACTCATGGCTTTAGTATAACGTATGCTAGTAGATAATCGGCCACTAGTCGGCACCTCGGTTTATTAGCTGGGGCTAAGCATGTGATATATAGCATAAGTCCGTGTCTCTTCACATGCTAGAAGTTTTTGGTTTTCTGTAACCGGCTTCCTTCTAAATAAGCCTTTCTAGCAGTGAGTGCAGTGCTTGTACCTGTAGCTGAAAAGCCGCCCAAGCATTACATGCCCGGGTGTTAACACGATTCTCTTCTGTGCTGCAAGACAGAACCGCGTTACTTTGTTTCCACGCAATGGAAACCCTCACTGCCCAATGCTTTGGCCTAGTATATACTTCTCCATACACAGACCTCTGCATAATGCAAGTTAATATGTTTGCAGTGAATGACCAGCATTTCTGAAGAAATGCTGTTGGAAAGACTTGATAATCCCACCGTTTGTTTTTGTTTTTAGTTTTTTTTTTTTGGTTTTTTTTTGGGGTTTTTTTTCTTGTTTTTATTGCTTTGAGTTTAAGCCTTCTGTTTAAAGGTGATTTAAAACTTGAATATGATAATATATTGTGGCGAGTTGAACTTCAAGTTGTTATGTGCAATACTTATTTCTGACTTTTGAGAGATCTTTGCAGTGTAATTCTTCATTGTTTTTAATTGCAGGCATTTAAAGATGTCGTTTTCTACTGTTCTAGTAATCCTCTTTCTTGCTGGTGTTTCTAAAGAAAAGAATCAGAAATCAATCTTTCTACTAATGTAAAACTGAGATTATTTTTTAAAAAAAAATGGAATAAAAGAGGTTTTGGTCATTGGCGTTATTTTGTTACCTTCTTTTAAAATCTGGTGTCATTGAGGAGCGCGAGGCTTTCCGAGACTTGTGCCTCTCCAGACAGTCAGGGTTTAAAGCTACTGTGATTGATAACATTGTAAGAATTGGGACAATATTGTATTCAACTGTTTTATTTTTTATATTTTTAAATTTGAAAGCATAATTAGTTTTTATAATTTTCATCAGATTCCTTTGTTATATTTTTTTGAAAGTGAAATTATTATTATTATATTATTATTAACAAGTGGGTGTCTAGTTTTTACTAATCCCTAATGTTCTTTTTTTTCCATTGTATTGCTCATTTACCAGAAGGAAAAAAAAAGTTATTTAAGTATGTCAATTAATTGTACCACTTGGCTGAATTTACACATAGTTTCTACTGTGTATGGGGAGGTTGTAGTATTTATTATAGCATTTTAAATAAAGATAATTCATTTTTTATTAAAGTCATTTTCACTTTTAAGTTCATATTTTTGTATGTTTTACTCTAAGTTATATAACACAAGTTCTTTTTTAAAGAGTTCATTTGTTGAAGTGCTAGTGAAAAATTAATGTTATTAAATAGTTTGCAAATGACTATTTATACCAGTATGCATATAATTTTTAAATATTTGTAATGTGAGATGTTGAATGAATAAACTTTTAACTCTAAATTTGTGCATTGGTTTGTTTTTGAATGTTGCCTTTCATTTGTACGTTTTATATCAGACTTTACACCGTGTTTGTGTATATTTGATTTTTTTTTTATAGTGGGCTTTTTTTGTTTTGTTTTTTGTGCATACTATCGGAAAAAAGGTGGTTAACACTAGAACTACTGGACTCGTGACACCTATATAGAAATACATGGTCCAAAGTAGTCAAAATGACTACCTCAATAGTTCTAGTGTTAAAGTAAAGTTTGGTACCATTTTTGCAAAAGTCACAATAATTGAAAGCTTGGATTTGAATACGTAAACAGACATTTTATCATTTAGGCTTACCCACAGTTTTGGAAAGAATAAGTAACAGAAAATTTAGCCCTGCTGATCACTGTTACAATGTTAATTTCGCATCAGAAATAGTGTTAAATCAGTCAATCTGAATTTTGGTAATTATGTAAGAATTAACATTACACATAGCATAATACAAGTCTGCATATTCACTAAAACTCTGTATTTCACAATGACATTTAATCCTAGCACACGTTGCCTCTTAGGTCAATTAGGACCTACTATATTACAGGAATGTGAACTGTAAGAATAATACTAAGGACAATGATTTATTTCCGCTTTTATTCTTTCATTACATTCCCAGTGCTACACAAGGTGTTACCGTGTTTTTCCACAAAGAAGACTGTCTTTGTTTTGCCCCCCAAAAAAGCACTAGGGCTTCTTTTTGGAGGAGGTCTTATTCTTGGAGAAACAAGGTTGGGGGGTAAGTTTACCCCCCAAAAAAGCAGACCACACACACACACACACACACACACACACACACACACACTTCCCAGGATCTCCGGTGCATGCTGCACGCTATCCTCCCCTGCTTCTGACTGGCGCACACACGCACGCACATCACACACACACATACTCCTCACATCCAGAGTTAAAGAATGCTTCCGGCTGCAGGAAATGATGGGAGGAAGTCACGTGTGTCCGCAGGTCCTGTAAGCAAGCATTGCGGCAGGTCCTTGCTCTCCACTGCACAGCCTCTCAGGGTTTGGCCAGCGAGAAGAAATGTGTTGCTGGATGTGGTGAGTATATGTGTGATCTGATGTGTGCGGGGGTGCGATCACTGCAGAGCCTCCTGCTCGGTGCCTGGGGAGTATGATTACAGGGTACCCGCCGTCTATAATGAAGTGTCCTGCAGTATCTAACTTTTTTTTTAGCTGCACGGACACTTCATTATTGAACCGCGAGTAGGGCTTATTTTCGGGGTAGGGCTTATATTTAAACCTTGCTCCGAAAATGCTGAAAATCCCCACTAAGGCTTATTTTTGGGGGAGGTTTTATTTTTGGAAAAACACAGTAGTATTTGGTACCATTTCCTTTTACATTTATTTGGGACAAATATTTAAGTAACTTTCCACAAACATTTGGGAATTTTGGCCATTCCTCCTGACAGAATTGGTGCAATTTAGGCTTTTTTAGGCACAAACGTTTTCATTTCTGTCCATGATTTTTCTATGGGGTTGAGGTTATAGCTTTATAATGGCCACTCCATACTTATAACTTATTGTTGTGCAAGGGAATCTGTTAATCAGGTCAACAAACACAAACCGCATACACTGGAAATCAAAATTGGAGAACACACTTTTTCCTAAATGTTAAGGTCATCGTGTCGTTCTATGTGATTATATCCTGACATGAGTCTTTTAAGATTATTTTTAATAAATTGAATTTATTGTAAAGCACATAATAAAAATTTAAATGAGATAAATGAAAAACACTGATCAAAATTAGAAAACCTTTTCAGATACCTGCATGTTATTGGTGTTCCAGTTTCCACTGACTTTACAAAAATGGTGTGCCATTCCAAAGTGACTGAAACCCTCCGGCAGCAGGCTGTCTACATGAAGGCCAAAAAACGTGACCCTATCAGTCATAGCAAGAGAAGTTGGTCATTCCAAGTCTGTGAATTCAAGACTATAAATAAAAGCTGAAGGGAAAAAGTGCAGTAGGGTCTTACCCAACGTACATATAAGAGTAATAAGGGAATGTGCTCACCTTATTGGGTTGTGTGTCACACAACCAGAGTTAAAGCATGTAATCAGGTGCTGCAGAGTCCACTTGCTTAAAAAGCCAAAGCAAATCAGGAACAAAGTTTATGTGGAATTATTACTGCGTTGCTGAAGATATGACATAAATCCAGGAAAACTGAATTAAGGTAGTTTTATTCAACGCGTTTCCAAATGTCATCCCACTTCTTCATCAGGAACTCCACCAGGTATTTGTGGTTTCCTGATGAAGTGGGGGGTGACACTTTTTAAAATGCATTGAATAAAACCACCTTAATTCAGTTTTCCTGGATTTATGTAATATCTTCAGCAGCGCAGTAATAGTTCCACATAAACTTTGTTCCTGAACTAATTTAAGAATGTTGCATCTTTACAATATCACAAACTCTTTCAAGTCCCCAAAGAAGGCTGGTCACTTTTGAAAGACAAATGCAAGCAAAGACCGGATAATGCGGAGAATCTCCATGGGTAATCGTTTCAACACTGCAGTTGGAATTGCTTGCCAGTTCAGCACTGAACAGGGTAAGGATCTGTCTCGTCATAGTGTCACAACGTTTAAGAGCATTTGACTGAAAGCCCACTCTGCAGTGAGCAAACCACTCATTAGCAGAAAGAATGAAAAGACTAGACTCACCTTTGTTGTATAGACAGAGGAGAAGTGGTCCACAGTTCATTTTAGTGATGAAAGAAAGTTTAATTTATTTGGGTCTGACGGTTTCTTTCGTCAACAAGCTGGGGAAAGACTGAACCAAAAGTGTGTTTAGAAGTCGGTGAAAGGTGGTGGAGGAAATGTCATGGTTTGGGGAATGTTTTCTGCAGCAGGAGTTAGACTACATGGCAGAGTGAATGCAAGTGTGTTATCCGAACCTTCAATAACACATGGTTCCCTACTTGCGTTCACACAATCACCCAGTAGTTTTCATGCAGGACAATGCCTCCTGTCGCACTGAAATGAAGATGAGTGGACTAAAATCACACCAGAGCATTGTGAGAGACTAGTGATTCAAATCAAAGGCCTGTGCACTTCTTACTGATTGGTGACTGTTACCTTCAGAAAATTTTGTTTTAATCTTTCTCTGCGCTACAGTCATTGTTGTTCTCGAGTTATGATCATCACGTTTTGGGCAAAATAAAGTTTTATTGATGATAAATGTTTTGGATCTTTTGCAAAACACTGTTCTAGTGGCATGGTGTACTCTTTAAAAAAAAAAAAAAAAAACCCTTCAAATATTGATCAATGTAGTTTACATTATTTCTCAAATCAAGTGATCATACATTGTTCTTGAATTTTAATCTCCAGTGTATATGAACAATGCAGGTTTTGAAAGCCAAATCCACTGACATCCTTACAGCTGTTGCTACATTCCTAAGAAATCAAAGTTGTAATCAACATGCAAATTAGTTGGTAAAGTTTTCAGATGCTCAGGAAGTTCCCCATCCTGTTTTCACGTGGTTATTTTCCCGCCATTCATCAGCCTCTTTAGGTTGAAAGTCCAGTATCTGATTTCCTGGCTTGGTGCCTCATGCAACAGAAGGCTATCAATCAAACTACAGAGGCTAGTGTTAGTGGTGGTAAAAGCCTTGGGAGGCAGAGGCTCAAAGTGCTCTATTTTGCCTCTCCCACGTGTCATACAACATCAGCTTGCACTCTCACAACTGTTAAACAATGAGGCAGTCTCCATCTGCTATTTTTTTCTCATGTCATATCGGCACGAGAAAAAAAAATACAGCATGCTGCAATTTGTATTTGGCAGTGAGTTTCGCATCACACGCACCCACATAAGTCTATGGATGCTATATCTCACTGCACTCTGATGTAATCAGAGTGCAGTGAGATAGAGGCAGGCAGTGGAGAAGATGGAGAAAGTACCCTCTCCCTTTTCTCCACCCCTGTGAACCAATCGCAGCACAGCCTGAGCCGAGTGTTTTTAGCATATCACATCTGATGCTTAGATGCCATACACAAATGGGACCCAGCCTTACGCTCAGATTCATTCATGGTTTGCATGTGGATTAAAACGATAATTTACTGGGAATGTAGCAGGTGTCTAAGGATTTAGCTTTCCGAGACCTGCATAGCGGTGTATGAGGTCTTAGGGTATGTTCGCACGTCTGCGTTCTATTCCGCAGTGTTTAAGTCACTGCATGTGCGTTTCAAAACGCAGCCGAAAAGCTGCATTTTGAAAGCATGCATGTGGAATTCGTGTTCTGGATGCTTGCTCAGCCATAGACAGAGTGGGGAAAGCATCCGGAACGCACAAAAGAAGTGACATGTTGCTTTTTAGAATGCAGCGTTTTGGCAAAATATTTCAGGCGTTGAAACGCTAAACCCTAAAACGCAACGTGCAGATGGAATTTGCACAATCTTCATAGATTGTGCTGGGGATGCAGGACGCATGCTTTTACGCTGCGGTGCAGAACGCAACGTAAAAGCATGAAAAAAAGCACACGTGCGAACACAGCCTTACTGACAGATTGCATTTTAAGCCACTTACAATATACTTGCAATCATGGTCCATTTTCACCCCAGCTTTAATTGGGTTCTTTGTTACAATTCTAGAATTTGATTGGGACTCTTCACATGTGGAATTCTAAAGAATGTAATACAGTGTGTCCACCCATATCCTGTCCACCGCCATTAACTTGAGAACGGCGGCAGCCAAAGGCATAGAAGTGGTGTCTAGGTATAGTAATGTAGCCATGCGCTACGCAATGAAACCACCTATAGTGCCACCTGGTGGAAAACAACGGAGTTAGCATTTTTATCTCGAAAACGGAACGGGAGAGAAAAAAAGGGAATTACAAAGTTGTAGGTCATCCTCAATTCAATACGAATCGACACCTTGCATACAGAAATGCTATGATATGAAACCCATGCCCCCCAAACATTGAATGCTGGTCGCGCATATGGTACTCATTTAAGTTTGAAGCTCAAAGTGGCCACCATCAGTTGCAATGCAGAATTGCCCCAAATTCACAATTATCATGAATAACAACAACAGTCCCAGAACCACTGGGATCTGCTGAAGCGCTCCAGCATCACCATCTCATAAAGTGATACTGGTCAGAACGGAAAAAAAACGGCCTGACCACGAAGGTGAAAATGGGCTGGACGGGGTTGTGGCCAAAGTATCGTTTTTCTTTAAACTTCTATGACCAGCATATCCATATAGACAGCTTAGGACAGATGATCTTACATATTCCCTATTAGTAGTGATGGGTGAACCTGGACTGTAAAATCTAGCATCCGTACCAGATACCTAGTATCCATGCACCGACCACGGACACAGGTTTCTCAGGGAACTTTATTAAATAAATAAATAAATGAAAGAAAATGGGGATGAACAATGGTACTATGCCTACCAAGTCTCACACGCAGCACCCACCACACCCACCGCCTCCACCAGCAGCCCCAGCATCTCCGACCAGCTGCAGCCTGACTGCGACCCTATCACACACCTCCCCCTGGAATCACACGTCTTCGTCTCCATAGCACAAAAATAAAATAAAATTGGCTCAGAGTCCCGTCACACCATGACACCCAGCACAGACAAAACACACGGTCGCAGCCCCCAGCCGCATGCCCACCCCAGTCATGCCTTAAAAGAAGGTTGCGTATTGTAGTTTCAATATAATCAGCAGATTATCACTGCTGGGCTGCATGTCTCATGCAGGCTAGACAAGCTAATCTGTGTAACCCAGCCCCTACAAATGATTAGCAGCTTTCTGACAATTTGAAGTATACGAATGAAGCTGCCAGTCAGGGGTTTGGGTGGGGTTCAGAACTCTTAGCTCTTCTATATTTACATCATACAAAACAGGGATGCTATCAAAACTGCATCAAACAATCTTTTGATACATTGCTGAAATTAGGCTATCCCTACTTTATGCTGCTATCAGATTCTCTTTAAAGGGAATGTTTCTTTTTTTGTATCAATAGTATGATATAATTATTTTTAATAAAAGAGTGGTATGTTGTGTTTTAACTTATATTTGCTTATTAATATTTTATGCAGCCACTGGTGGCTGCCATTTTTTTGCTGGTGTGTAATTGTCTGAGCATGACACTTAACCCCTTCACAACCCTTGACGTAACTGTACGGCATGGAAGTCTGTGCGTTCTTGACCAATGATGTATCGTTATGTCATGGTGATCATGGGAGTTCCCGCGCTGTACCCCCGCGATGGCTGCTGGTTCTCTGGCTAATCTTACAGCTGCGACCCGGCTCTCACTGCCAGGAGTGGTCTCTGCACCGATCCCAGCAGACTACCCCCTAAATGCTGCGATCAATGCGATTACAGCATTCAGGAGGCATGGAGAGGGATCTTTTACCTCTCCCTGGCGATTGGGTCCCTGTAATGTGATCACAGGGACCCGATCACTGCCATGGTAACCCTGGGTCATCACCATGACGAACCCAGGTTACTGAGCTATGGATCGCCTCACAGGCCATGACAGATGCACGGTGTTAGAGGCGAACCATCAGTGCTTCGAGTGCAGTGTTGACACTTATAATCCTCTACAGTGATCATGCACTGCAGTGGATTATATCAGTGATCAGATCACTGAAAGTTAGTGTCCAATAAAGGACTAAGTAAAGTTTTAAAAATTGGTAAAAATATAAAAAAAAATAAATCTAAAAATAAAGAACAAAAGAATCCAACAAATATATAAAAAAATCAAATATTTAGTATTACAGCATCTGTAACAACCCAATCTATAAAACTGTCACCAGTTAACCCCGTAAACAAAATAAATAAAAAAATTGCAAAAACTGTCTTTTCATCATATACAGTTGAAATCAGTAGTTTACACACACTATCTAAAAAGAAACATATGCATGTTTTTCTCACTGACATAAAATAAGAATAACCTTTTCCGTTTTAGGTCAGTTAGGATTACCAAAATGAGAGAGTGATTACCAAAACGAGAGAGAGCGAGATATTACCAAAACGAGAGAGAAAGAGAGAGAATGTTTTAAGAAATTTTTATTACTTTCTGCAAAGTCAAAAGCTTACACACATTTCATTAGTATTTGACAGCATTGCCCTTAAACTGTATGACTTGGGTCAAATATTTTGGATATCTTTCCACAAGCTTCTCACAATAGTTGGTAGGAATTTGGGCCCATTCCTCCTGACAGAACTGGTGTAACTTAGCCATGTTTGTAGGTCGCCTTGTTCGCATCGGCCTCTTCAGCTTTGCCCATAAATTTTCAATAGGATTGAGATCAGGGCTTTGTGATGGCCAGTCTAAAAAATTGACTTTGTTATTCTTAAGCCACTTTGTAGACAGTTTGGAAGACCCATTTCCGCCCAAGCTTTAAGTTCCTGGCTGAAATCTTGAGATGTTGCTTCAGTATTGCTACATAATCTTCTTTCCTCATGATGCCATCTATTTTGTGAAGTGCACCAGTCCCTCCTGCAGCAAAACAACCCCACAACATGATGTTGCCACCCCCGTTTTTCACAGTTGGGATGATGTTCTTAGGCTTCAAAGCGTCTACCTTTTTCCTTCAAATGTAACGATGGTCATTATGACCAGTTCAATTTTAGTTCGTCAGATCACAGGACAGGTATCCAAAAATTAAGGTCTTTGTTCCTGTGTACATTTGCAAATATTAATCTGGCTTTTTATGTTTCTTTTGGAGTAATGGCTTTTTCCAGGCAGAGTGGCTTTTCAGCCAAGGTTGATACAATACTCGTTTCAATGTGGATAATGACAAAATTTTACCAGCTTCCGCCACCATCTTCACAAGGTCTTTTGCTTTTGTTCTTGGGTTGATATACACATGTCTGACCAAAGCACATTTATCTCTGGTACACAGAACCTGTCTCCTTCCTGAGCGTTATGATGGCTGGTCATTCCCATCTTGTTTGTACTTGCATATAATTGTTCGTACAGATGAATGAGGCATTTTCAGGTATCTGAAAATTGCACCCAAAAATGAACCAGACTTGTGCAAGTTCACAATACACTTCCTAAGATCTTGGCTGATTTCTTTTTACCTTCCAATGATATTACATAAAGATACAGTGTGTTTCAGGTATGTATTAAAATACATCCACAGGTGTGTCTAATTAACTCAGATGTGGCCAATAAACCTATCAGAAACTTCCAAAGAAGTCATCTATGGGCTGTCCCATAATGTTTAAAGGCATAGTTATCTTAGTGTATACAAACAAAAAAAGGCATGTACTCAATAAAGGGGAAAGAAAATTCCTTTCAATACCTCAAAGCTGCCCAAACTCAACAATAACACCAGTGGTAGATTAAAATAGATCCACACATATAGGAGCAAAAAGCAGGATAAGATTAAAATCATTTTTTTATTGAAAAAAACCCAAAAACATAAAAAGAGAGAATGTACAGAAAAATGCTTAAGAGGACCTTACAGCATAGAGGACAAAAATAGCATAAATAAGGTAATACAAAAAAGTCAGTAAGGTATTAAAATATAATGTTAAAAGCACATATAAAAACAAAAGTGCATCTAAACAAAATTAAGAAGTCACATCAAAGATTATATATTATCCAAAAAATAAATAATATTATATTAAGTGACTATAAGTGTATACAGGATGTAAAAAGGCCAAAAGTAACTAGTGCTTGTGCAAAAATTGCTCAATGTAAACTCCAATACCAATAGTGACGAGAACGTTATTTCAAGCTGTATTTTATATTATGTCCACAAGATGGCACCAAAGTATTACAAACCTAATGTCAATATTGCATATCCTTATTATTAAGTAGTCAGGACTGCAAGTATGCGATTTGCCTACGTCCGGCCACATTCAAATTAGACATGAGCAGCCTCACTCAATATAAGTGATTTATGATTATACTTGTGGTTACGTGCCCTCAAGCTCTCACTTCTGGCATCGGAGAGCCCTGACCGTGTGCAGTGTGCACACTGAGGATTCAGAAGTCTGTAGTCACAGACACTTTCATTACAAACTTGAACAACCCCTTTAACCCCTTCATGACCGGCCGAATTTTCGCTTTCCGTTTTTTTTTCTCGCCATTCTTCTTCCGAGAGACGTAACTTTTTTATTTTTCAGTCAATATGGTCATGTTAGGCTGCTTTCACACCTCCGGTTTCTGCAATGCGGCGCACTCCGGCACTTTGCAGGAAAATCGCAACCGTTTTTTTTTTTGCTGCCGGTTGCGTTTTTTCTGCATAGACTTTAATTAGTGCCGCATTGTGCCGCATGGCCTTGCGTTCCGTCCGGTTTTTGCCGCATGCGGCAGATTTAGCCGATGTGGCGGCCGGATGGAACGTTGCCTGGCACGTTTTTTCGTGCGGCAAAAAAACCCGCATCGCGCCGCATTCAGCCGATGCGGCGCATTTTTCAATGCATGCCTATGGCTGGCGGATTCGGCGCGATGCGGCAATAACCGCATCCGGCCGCCGCATGCGGTTTTTGCCACTGCGCATGCTCAGTAGCATGCCGCAAGCGGCAAAAACCGGACTGGCGCAAAGGAAAAACGTATGCAAAGGATGCGATGTGTTCACCGCATCCGTTGCATAGCTTGCACAGCCGGATTGAGCCGCAGAGCTCAAGCCGGATGTGTGAAAGCAGCCTTAGGGCTCATTTTTTGCGGAACGAGCTGTACTTTTAAATCAAACTATACAGTTTACCATATAGTGTACTGGAAAATGACAAAAAAATTCCAAATGCAGAAAAATTGCAAAAAATGTGTGATAGCACTATTGTTTTTGAGATATGTTATTCACTGTGTTCACTATATGGTACAAATGATGTGTGGGTGTGATGCCTTAGGTCAGTGCGAGTTTGTAGACACATGTATAGGTTTACTTTTATAAAAAAAAAAATCGGAAGTTTGTCCAAAAAAAGTGGCGCACCTTTTACGCCATATTCCGTGACCTGTAGCGTTCTCATTTTTATGGATCTATGGCTCAGTGATGGCTTATTTTTTGCATCTCGAGCTGACGTTTTTAACAGTGCCATTTTGTGCAGATGCTACGTTTTGATCGTCGGGTATTGCATTTTGTGCTAAAGTTGTGTCGACAAAAAAACCCCGTAATTTTGGCGTTTGGAATTTTTTTGCCGCTACGCCATTTACCAATCAGATTAATTGATTTTATAGTTTGATAGATCAGGCGTTTCTGAACGCGGCGATACCAAATGTTGTATATTTTTTTTTTTTTACTCTTAGATTTTTGTTTTTTTTTAATTTTTTAAAACTTTTTTTAACTTTTTTTTAATTTTACTAGTCCCCTTAGGGGGCTATATGGATCAACAATCCGATCGCTCTGACCTATCTGCTGATCACTGCTATACAGCTGTAAAGAGCAGATATGCTCACTTTCTGCTTCACTCGGCTCCGGGCCAATTCATGTGTGGTACAGGAGTCATCACATGACCCTGTGCTACCATGACAACCACCGGAAGTCACGTGATCACGTCACATGACTTCCGGTATCGGGCGGTAAGTAAATGTTTACCGCCGATGCCGTTATAATGGCGCTGTCACATATTAACAGCGCCATTTAAGGGGTTAAACGGCACGAGCAGATGAGTCTGCTCGTGCCTAGCATGCACACATATCAGCTGCCTGCTATGACCGCTTGGACGTAATATTACTGCCCGTGGTCGTTAAGGCCATTACTAACATAAATACTAATGTAGAAACCCTTGTGGTCATGTAATTTTACAAATTATGGATTGTTACATGTGTACAGGATCAGAACCAGTAAGGCCCGTTTCACATGTCAGTGAAAAACACTGACGTTTTTCACTGGCGTGTAAAACACGCACATGTCCCTCCATGTGCCGTGTCTAAGTGCAATCCGGGCTCCGTTCTCCATGGCCTGTGATTACACTTAGAGATTAACTCACCTGTGCGCGCTCCCGCTCTCCATGGTGCTGATCGCTCCCGCGGTGCAGCATCCGGCCGGCGCTGACCCCCGCAGCAGCTGCTTCCGGGTCGGCTGTGTCGTGCATCATGAATATGCGCGACAGTAATGAGCCGGCTCAGAAGCAGAAAGCTGCACGGGCTGCACAGGACATCGCTGGAGCCGGTTGAGTAAAAATGATTTTTATTTTAAAAGCACGTTTTTTTCTGGCACGTGTTTCACGGACCACACCACTGCGTGGTCCGTGGGACATCAGTGATGCCAGAAAAAAATGGACATGTCTCCGTGCGGCAATCACGGACACGCGGGTACGCCGCACGGAGACACGTGCAGTGAAAAATCACTGATGTGTGAGCAGACCCATTCATTATAATGGGTCTGCGTATGTCAGTGATTCTGGTACGTTTAAAAAAAAGCACAAACGTACCAGAATCACTGACGTGTGAAACAGGCCTAGGTATATAAATTCATCACCAGAACCACCAGCAGTACCGAAATAAATCACTAGCACCCTCATCAGTAAAGGAATATATCACCAGAACCACCAAAACATGACTACAGCACCAAGTTTACTACAGCAATATATTGTAATGTCATATCCCCATATACATTTGTATCACATGAATTAACAACTCCCAGTATGTCCTTAACAATTGTAAGACATGCTGGGAGTTGCTAACAGTATTTATCAGACTTTGGACCATACAGGAACCACAGTACTGATGAGAAGCATTGAGTATCACAAATAAACATTTACATCCAGGTACTTTGTAGGTGACATCTTCTCTGATCGAAGTCATCTTATTCTTTCTTCTCCATCTTGTCCAGACGTCATGATGACTTTTCACTTCCACAGCTCATCTCTGCAGATCTCCCGGGTCTTCTGCAGCACATCTCGACATTTTGCCCTTAAAAATAGCAGAATGGTTATAATGCTCTTAAATAAAAATATATGACCTATGCTGTGCTCCTGAATAAATAATTGCTCATCACTGTGCTCCCTGCACAAAATGACCCACGCAATGTCCCTCTTATGGTACATGGCCTCTTCTTTCAGTACTGGGCCCCCTCTTCACACTGTCCTCTACATTGTGTCCCCACTATACTTCCAAATGTGAAACTGTGCCCCCGCCTCCCACTCCTCCTACTAAGCTGTACCCTCACAATTTCCCCCATGCTGTCCCATCTCAATACTGCCCTCACCAAAATTACTATACCTCCCCTCAGTCTCACTTTTCACCTTCTCAGCATACTGTGCCTTCCATACTCTGCCCTCACACTGGCCACCATGCTGCTCCTTCTCTATACTGCACCTCAGTCTCACATTCCCCCTCCTCAGCATACTGTGCCCTCACACTGGCCACCATGCTGCCCCTTCTCTATACTGCCTACCTCCTTCACTATCCAGTCACTATACTGTACCTCAGTCTTACTTTCCCCTTTCTCAGCATACTGTGCCCTCCATACTGTGCCCTTGTGGCGCCCCTGAGGCTTCAGTCGCCACAGAGTATTGCACCTGATTTAAGGTGTAATGCTGCACCCGGATCCTGATGAGGTCGGTACCGGTTTCACCACTTACACACCAAATTACGCAACTGTGATGGTGGGATATTGTGGGTCATGTACCATTTTGTGTGGGTTCATGTTTTGGGCATGGTGGTCTGTCTATTCGATGTGCTGTTTATCCTGTATGCAGGGTTATAACTCCTTGAAGCGCTTCTGTCCCTAGGTGTGGGGGAAGGGGCCTGGGATCCACCTAAACTCTCTGCTTACCTGAAGAATTGGGCAGTCTGATTGAAAACTTGAAGAGAGAAGGATTAGTCCTCTGGGAGAAGCTTAGGCTTCTCAGAGAGACCTGGACATTTATGGCTTACTGGACTATATTTGTGTTTCTGGACTAATTTTACCTCTGTTTTGTGGATTATGTTATGGACCGTTTGATTTTCTTGGAATAAATATTCTTTGAATGGTTCACTCATCTCTTGCTCTGTTGATTGTGTGATATGGGAGAAGGAACCCATGACAACTGCTGGCAGCAGTGGGATCAACAGAGCACAGCCCAATGGAGATCTACCCACAGAGTGAGTACAGAAACTGGACTGCATCCAGTCTACAGGAGAGAGCAAGAGATCTGGGCCTGAACTATAAGGGGCTGAGTAAAGAAGCCTTAATTGATCTACTGGTGGGTGCGAGCCAATCCACCTCCTCCCAGATGTCTAGTGAACAAACGCTGGAGACAATGATCCCTGCCACAAAAGTCCAGTGGTTGGTGTGGTTTGAAGAAGAGATGGCAGCTCTGGGCCCATGTGTATCTCATGAGTATAAGGAGGAGGCTGCTCGCCGAACACAGAGGAGACAAGAAGCAATGGAGTCCAACAGAGAGAGTAATGTGAGTTGGAGTGTAAACCTAGCGATCCAGAAGCCTGTACAGATCACCCGGGCGGACTTTAAACCATTTGATGAGGCTTCCGGAGATGTGGAAGGGTTATCCAAGGACTTTGAGCAGCAGTGTGCCGTGATGGAGGTGCCCCACTCTGGCTGGATGTGTTTGTTATTGGGACTCCTGAACGGAAGCTTGGCAAAGGCTTATCGCACCATTGACTCTTAGCGGAATCAGGATTATAACATAGTAAAGCAGACTATTCTTGATTACCATGCTATCACCCCACACTCACATAGGGTACAGTTCTCAGACCTCCCATGCACTACGGGGGGATCATTTAGGATGTATGCCCATAAGATGCCCCAGGCATGTCGGATATGGCTGGAAGCGGAAAATACCTTCTCTGTGGAAGACATTATGCAGGTATTTCTTATAGAACAATTCCTTTTTAAGTGTCCCTCAGAAATACAGGAATGGGTCAGAGAGCGCACACCGTGCTCCTTGGATAGAGCTGCAGCCCTGGCTGATGAGGTCCTTACTATCCGACCACAGTGGAGGAGGCTTCTCGACAATAAGCCACAGCCTGGTCCTGCGTCCCAGACCCCTCTGGTTATATCTGCCCCTCCAACCAGCCGCAGGCCAATGACAATCCTGGTTCACAATCCTGGGGCCCAACAGTTCCGACCACACCCTGTGAGAATCACAGAGAGGAGATGTTATGGGTGCAGACAACCTGGACACCTGCAATCCAGTTGTCCTGCAAGGACTTGGAGGGACACCCACGCACCTCCACCTTGTCCGGTGCATTTTGTGCATTCCATCCTGCAGGAGGAATAGGTACAACCACCTTCAGTGGAGTGTTCCCCTGACCCCTGCACCATAGATGCCCCTGTTGGAGCGTATGGCCTCCGGCCTCTGTCACCATGTTCTCCTACTGCCTACTCCAGAATGCACATTCGAAGGAGTATGACACAGACGAGATGTTATCAATGTGGGCAGCCTGGGAATTTGCAAAACACTTGCCCTGCTGGTCGATTGAGGAATGACCTTGCACCAAATAGACCTGTTCATTCTCTACAGCCAAATACAAGGGGGAAGAGTTCTCACCCCTTCAAGTTGACCTGCCTAAGGACTCAGACACTTATGGTCGGCCACTAGGGGTTTATGGGGTGAGAGCCACAGCCCCGAGTTCCTCTCACCATCAAAGTAAGCATTTACAGGAGGTTGTGCAGGATGGACAGAGAGTCATTGGATTTTGTGACTCTGGGGCATTTCTCACAATAGTTGATCCCCAGGTGGTTCAGCCAGAGGCAATACATCATGGACCAGTGATTGTTATTGAATTGGCTGGAGGACAAAGGAGGAATATCCCAAAGGCGACTGTAGATCTGGACTTTGGCTTTGGGGTCAAGTAATGTGTGGTTGGGGCGATGAGTGGCCTGACTGCAGATATTCTCCTAGGAAATGATGTGGGAGATCTACAATGCCGATTTGTGGGTGCAGGAAATACAGTTTTAGTGAAGGAGGACACAAAGGGAAGCTTGTCCTTACAACACTACCGCTGTACAAGGGACTATCCACAGCTGAGTAACATGGACTTAAGTGAGGTGGCCAGAGGTCTGTGTAGACCTCATGGCGTACTCACTTATTAAAAAGGAGGGAGAGGTTGTGATGGTGGTTTATAGGGGGTCATGTACCATTTTGTATGGGTACATATTTTGGGCGTGGTGGGCTGTCTATTCGATGTATTTGTTATCCTGTCTGCAGGCTTATAACTCCTTGAAGCGCTTCTGTCCCTAGGTGTGGGGGAGGGGGCTGGGATCCACCTAAACTCTCTGCTTACCTGAAGAATTGGGCAGTCTGTTTGAGAACTTGAAGAGAGAAGGAGTGATCCTCTGGGAGAAGCAGACCTGGACATTTATCGCTTACTGGACTATATTTATGTTTCTGGACTAATTGTACCCTCTGTTTTGTGGATTATGTAATGGACCGTTTGATTTGCTTGGAATAAATATTCTTTGGACGGTTCACTCATCTCTCGCTCTGTTGATTGTGTGATATGGGAGAAGGACCCCGTCACAACAACCAGGTTGCCCTCCCCAATGGGGACCAGGCTAGGGGAGGGTCTTAAGGTAGCCTCCAAACAGAGGGGGCACCACCCACTAGTGACAAGGACTCGGGGGTGGAGCAGCCACTTAGGGGCAGTTAGGAGCCAACACAACAGTTTTGAGGAGTTCTCCAGCAGGAGAGGAAAGGGGCAGACGTGTCTTACCGGTGCTCTGGTGGGACAGAGGAGTTGTTCTTGTGGTTGCCAAGATGCGAGCTTAAACACTTCCTCGGAAACGGCGCCACACTCAGGGTGCAGGACCCTAGGGAAGATCACACTCCAAGGTGGTTTTCCAGAATCTGACAGAACAGGGAGGTTTTAAGCTTCCCTGGCCACAAACAGCCTGAAAGCACAGTACCAGAGAGGATCCGGGGCCTTGGATTAGACCAGGTCCCATTGCGGTACCTGCAAATAGAGCAAGAGTACTACTCGAGACAGAGTGGGGTCCACAAGTATCTTTAAGCCACGGGGATCCAACACATACGGCACTAGAAGGAAGGGACTCACCGAGCACCACACCACTGACCTCTGAAGGGATTCAGGTTCGACGGAGCCCATTACAGCGGGTGACCAGTAGTATCTGGGCAAGCGGCACAGCACAAAGAGTGAGTAAAGACACCTGGAACCACAGCAATAGACTCTGTCTCTTTATTATCGGTGCCGTCACCCCACGCCTCGGAGCTCAAATGTCATCACTACTCCCCCTCATCATCCCCCCGGCGCCCGCTCCATCCACCCCAGAGAACAAAGACAGCAGTGGCGGCTAAATCCCTGGCCACATACCACAGGTGGCATCATCTTACTACTATCCCCAATATCTTCCCTCCATATTCCATATTGGAGTACACCTCGGGGCACGAAGCCGGGCAGGCCACCTCGACATCCCAGATCATCACACTAGCCCAGTGATGAGTAACGCAGGTACGAGATACCCCATGTCTGATGACCCCTGCCCACTGGGTGCTACACCCTCACACTGGCCACCATGCTGCCCCTTCTCTATACTGCCTACCTCCTTCACTATCCTGTCACTATACTGCACCTCAATCTCTCATTCCCCCTTCTCAGCATACTATGCCCTCCATACTGTGCCCTCACACTGGCCACTATGCTGCACCGTCTCTATACTGCCTATCTCCTTCATTATCCAGTCACTATACTGCACCTCAGTCTCACTTTTCCCCTTCTCAGCATACTGTGCCCTCACACTGGCCACCATGCTGCCACTTCTCTATACTGCCAACCTCCTTCACTATCCAGTCACTAAACTGCACCTCAGTCTTACATTTTTCCCTTCTCAGCATACTGTGCCCCCATACTGTGCCTTCACACTGGCCACTATGCTGCACCGTCTCTATAATGCCTATCTCCTTCATTATCCAGTCACTATACTACACCTCAGTCTCACTTTTCCCCTTCTCAGCATACTGTGTCCTCACACTGGCCACCATGCTGCCACTTCTCTATACTGCCAACCTCCTTCACTATCCAGTCACTAAACTGCACCTCAGTCTAACATTTTCCCCTTCTTAGCATACTGTGCCCTCCATACTGTGCCCTCGCACTGGCCACCATGTCACCCCCTTCTCTATTCTGCCTACATCTTACACTCTCCCGTCACCATACTGCACCTCAGTCTCACATTCCCTCTCCTCATCATACTCTGCCCTCCATACTATTCCCTCACACTGGCCACCGTGCTGCCCCTTCTCTATACTGCCTATCTCCTTCACTATCCAGTCACTATACTGTTCCTTAAGTCTCACATCACATTCCCCTTCCTCAGCATACTGTGCCCTCCATACTGTGCTCTCACACTAGCCACCATGATGCCCCTTCTCTATACTGCATATCTCCTTCACTACCCAGTCACTATACTGCACCTCAGTCTCACATTCCCCCTTCTCAGCATACTGTACCCTCCATACTGTGCTCTAACACTAGCCACCATGCTGCCCCTTACTTTACTATACTATACTGTTTATCCCCCCACACTACCCTGTCTCTATATTATGTGCCCTCACACTTTTCTCCACCAATACTGCCCCCTCACACTTTTCTTTCCCAATATTGTCCACTTACAAATTTCTCCCACCATACTGCTGTCTCACAGTTTCCGATGGTGCCCCCCTGATTGCTGTGCAGGGGAAAATGTGCCACATGCCCCCCAAAGGTACGCCCCTGTACAGTGTAAGGAGAATACATGACTGGGACACAATATACTGTGATACAGGCAGCAGATGTTATACAATATACACATTATTATATACCATCTGATGTGTGTACACAGTATATCACACTACTCTGTACACTGGATGCGGACCTCACATATTCTATATGTAATACTAGCTGTAGTACCCGGCGTTGCCCGGGATAGTAACTGTCTCTCTCCCATTCTCTGTCTCTTTCCTTGTCTGTCCGTGTCTGTCTCTCTCTGACTATTTCTATCTCTGTCTGTATTTGTATCAGTCTATCTGTCTCCATCTCTGTCTCTATGTGTGTGTCTGTCTGTCTCTTTCCCCGTCTGTCTCTTTTCCGTCTGTCTTGGTCTGTCTCTTTCCAGATCTGTCTCTTTCCAGGTCTGTCTCTTTCCCCGTCTGTCTCTTTCCAGGTCTGTCTCTTTCCAGGTCTGTCTCTTTCCCCGTCTGTCTCTTTCCCTGTCTGTCTCTTTCCAGGGCTATCTCTTTCCAGGTCTGTCTCTTTCCAGGTCTGTCTCTTTGCCCGTCTGTCTCTTTCCACATCTGTCTCTTTCCAGGGCTGTCTCTTTCCAGGGCTGTCTCTTTCCAGGGCTGTCTCTTTCTCCGTCTGTCTCTTTCCCCATCTGTCTCTTTCCAGAGGTCTCTCTTTCCAGGGATGTCTCTTTGCCCGGCTGACTCTTTCCAGGACTGTCTCTTTTCAGGGCTGTCTCTTTCCCCATCTGTCTCTTTCCAAGTCTGTCTCTTTCCAAGTCTGTCTCTTTCCCCGGCTGCCTTTTTCCCTGGCTGTCTCTTTCCAGGGCTGTCTCTTTCCCCGGCTGTCTCTTTCCAGGGCTGTCTCTTTGCCTATCTGTTTCTTTCCAGGTCTGTCTCTTTGCCCATCTGTCTCTTTCCCCATCTGTCTCTTTCCAGGTCTGTCACTTTCCCCGTCTGTTTCTTTCCCCTTCTGTCTCTTTCCCCGTCTGTCTCTTTCCAGGGCTGTCTCTTTCCCCGTCTGTCTCTTTCCCCGGCTGTCTTTTTCCCCGGCTGTCTCTTGCCAGAGCTGTCTCTTTCCCCGGCTGTCTCTTTCCAGGGCTGTCTCTTTTCCCGGCTGTCTCTTTCCAGGGCTGTCTCTTTCCCTTTCTGTCTCTTTCCCCGTCTGTCTCTTTCCCCGTCTGTCTCTTTCTCCGTCTGTCTCTTTCCAGGGCTGTCTTTTTCCAGGTCTGTCTCTTTGTCCGTCAGACAGATGGGCAAAGAGACAGACGGGCAAAGAGACAGCCCTGCAAAGAGACAGACGGGCAAAGAGACAGACCTGGAAAGAGACAGACCTGGAAAAAGACAGCCCTGGAAAGAGACAGACGGGGAAACAGACAGACGGGGAAAGAGACAGCCCTGGAAAGAGACAATTTCCAGTGCTGTCTCTTTCTAGGGCTGTCTCTTTCCGGGGCTGTCTCTGTCTGTGTCTCTGTCTGTCTGTCTTTTTCTGTCTCTCTATCCATCTCTCCACATCATATAACCTCACGCATAAGCTTCAACTAACAGTTTATTTTGTTCCTATAGCAACCACTGACAGTTGCTATTAATAACCTATAGCTCCCACCTCCATTCAGTTTATAGGCAGCAGGATTTTAGAGACTAACTGTAAAGCACGGGGTTACATTTTTCTGTCAAAAGATATGCGGGCTTTACACGAGACGACCGATCGTGCGATGCATCGTCGGGGTCACGGTTTTCGTGACGCACATCCGGCATCGTACACGATGTCGTCTCGTGTGACACATTCTAGCGACGCAGTATCGCTCACAAATCGTGAGTCGTGTACTCGTCGCTAGGTTTCATAAAATTGTTTAATTAAAATGGCGCCGGTTGTTCATCGTTTCCGTGGCATCACACATTGCTCCGTGTGACACCACGGGAACGATGAACACAGCTTACCTGCGTCCCGCGGCACCCGCCGGCTATGTGGAAGGAAGGAGGTGGGCGGGATGTTTACATCCCGCTCATCTCCGCCCCTCTGCTTCTATTAGCCGGCTGTCGTGTGACGTCACTGTGACTCCGAACGTCCCCACAGCGAGGTCGTCCGGAAGGTAAGTGCGTGTGACTGGGGTTAAACGAGTTTGTGCGCCACGGGCAGCGATTTGTCCGTGACGCAAAAACGACGGGGTGGGTATGATCGCTCGTGCTATCGCACAATAGATCGACTCGTGTAAAGCAGGCTATAGTGTATGACGCTCCCTGGGTCACATGAGGCGTCTGTACAAAATTTCGTGATTGTAAATGCGACAGTGCGGATTCCTTTAGTGGACACACACACACACACACACACACACACACACTCAGCTTTATATATTAGATGGGCCATATAGTATAATCTGTGCTGTTCTGCAGGCTCAGATGTGATCAGTGCAGGATTCTGTGTAGTGATGTCTGTGCACTTTGCTGGAGCTCAGAGTGAGTTATTGCAGGGGAGGGATGAAGTTGGAGTAGATGACCCGTCACTGACAGCCCAACCTGATTTGCAGCAGTTCAGACTCCTGCAATAACTCACACTGATCCCCAGCAGAGTGGCTGCTGAGCTTACACTATGGAATCACGTCTGGAATTATCAGGAGGTGAGCGGCGTCCTGCTACCTCCTCACTGCAGCCCTCCTGCCCGGCACCATGATGGATGACCTCATACTTACCAAGATCCACTGAGGCCTCCGCTCCGGTCTTCCCACACGCTTCTGTATGGCAGGAAGAAGCAGCATCAGGTGCGCAGTGACGTCACCCTTGCAGAAGCGGTCCACACAGGGTGCAGTGGGCATCTCTGCAGCATAGTGACAGCTGGTATTGAAAAACATTAAAGGTACAGTGCGGTCCTTCGGCAGTCCCTGAACCACTGCTAGGGGACCGGCTTCTTGCTCCAAGAGCCATTCCGCCCCTGCCTGCTATGGCGCGCAGCATTAATAAAATGGCGGCCACACAGATCCATAGTAGGGGGCGGGGCCCTGACAGCTGCAAGCTTAGGGGCCATTTGGACACTACTAAATTTCTATGCATGGAGGCAGGATCCAGACCATCAGGCAGTGCTGCAAGGGAACGGGATCCGGACGAGCTCTCCCAAGAGGGCAGTGGCACCCAGAGACTTGGTTTACAATGTTGTCAGCGTCTGCTTTCCTTCTGAGTGATTTTGTATCACACAGGTAGAAGAGAAGACCGGGTTTATGCCACGCTAAAAACCACTGATGCGTGTAAATTAAAAGATTTCCTTTTTATTGGACAGTTCCTACGCGTTTCAGAGACATCCGTCTCCTTCCTCAGGAAAAGAAATCATATTACAGCAAGGCCGCTTGGACCTATATATAAGGAGCAAACAGCCATGTATGCATTAAGGACTGCCTGTATGACTCAGATATAGCTCTGAGTCATACAGGCAGTCCTTAATGCATACATGGCTGTTTGCTCCTTATATATAGGTCCAAGCGGCCTTGCTGTAATATGATTTCTTTTCCTGAGGAAGGAGACAGATGTCTCTGAAACGCGTAGGAACTGTCCAATAAAAAGGAAATCTTTTAATTTACACGCATCAGTGGTTTTTAGCTCGGCATAAACCCGGTCTTCTCTTCTACCTGTGTGATACATCATTCCTCTCCCGGGGCTGCAGCTAAACCACCGGGCACTCACAGGCTATCATAAGGGGTTGTGACTGGCATAACCTCACCAGGTGAGTGCTTCTTTGTCTTGTTTGTCCACCCTCATACCGGGTAAGACCCTATTGCGCTTTTTTCCCCTTTACAGTTTTCCTTCTGAGTGAGTACCTGATCAGCCCCTGCTACCAGAAAGCCTGCGCTCCCCCTGCAATCATCCCACCATCCAGAGTCCCGGGGCCTTCCCTACCCGTGGAGGGAAAACGTCATCTAGCTGCCCCCATTCCATCAACCCCGGTACTCCCATCAGCAGCGCCGGTACTCCCTATTACCGCACACCAAGGGTGGCATCACAAACTATCTAATCCCCTGAAAATAACCCCCTTTAACAATTAAGAGTGACCCTGAGTACCCGGGTCCGGAGACCCTCGAGAGCCATGAGTAGTGACACCCGGATCCGAGAGGTTCGACCGCTGCTAGGAGCGGTACACATCCCCCTCAGTAATTCAAATGAGATTGTACGCCCCCTTAAGATCAAGTTTAGTAAACCATTTAGCCCCCTGAACTCTAGAAAACAGATGTGACATCAGGGGCAAAGGATACTGATATTTAACAGTGATTTTATTAAGGAGGCGATAGTCAATACAAGGTTTCAATGACCCATCCTTCTTCGACACAAAATAAAAACTGGCACCTAGGGGTGAAGATGACGGTCCAATATGACCTTTTTTCAATGACTCCTTAATATAAGTTCGCATAGCATCATGTTTAGGCAGAACCTACATAGTGGCTTGCTCATATTAAAACACAGTCTCAGTGTTACCCAATTTACCTGAACTGCTCTCAGGGGCTCACGCTTGGGATTTCAGTGGGCTGCTTTGCTTGGAAAGCCCTATCCTCCTCGTTGCACTAGTGTCCCTGATCTCTGAGCTTTGTGGGGACAGTCCATAAAGGCCCTATCCTCCGCAGGTTAATTGCCGGGTTGCTAGAAGCCTCTCCCCGACCTAGGGTCTAGTACACCGACGTGCCTTCGGCCCCAGCCCGGCTATTGTACTGCAACTGCCGACCGTAGCAGAACATGTTACGTTTGAGTACCTAGTGATGCCTTTTAGGCTCACTAATGCCCCCTCCGTCTTCCAGTCAGTCATGAATGATATTTTCAGGGAACTGATTGGTAAATTTCTGACCTTCTATTTGGATGATATTTTGTTTTCTTCTGACGATAGGGACTCTCATGTTGAACAAGTTCGGACTGTTTTTCAGTTTCTTAAGAACAACACGTTAAGGGGTCAAAATGTCTCTTTGTCTGGCGTACAAAAAAAATTCCTTTTTGGGGTTTATTTTGTCCCCGTCTTCTATTGAAATGGATCAGGTCAAGGTTCAGGCCATTTATGACTGGGTTCAGCCTACTTCTTTGAAATCCCTTCAGAAATTTTGGGGTTTTGCAAATTTCTATCGTACATTTATAGGCAATTTCTCTAGTATTGTTAAGCCTTTGACGGATTTGACCAAAAAGGTAGCTGATGTTGAGAATTGGACTCCAGAAACCATTATGGCCTTCCAGGAGATTAAAAAAAGAGGTTCACTTCTGCCCCAGTCCTGCAGCAACCTGATGTTTCTCTTCCGTTTCAAGTGGAGATAGATGCCTCAGAGATTGGAGCAGGAGCGGTTTTGTCTCAAAGAGATCCTACAACTTCCAAACTGAAGCCTTGCGCCTTCTTCTCTCGGAAATTTTCTCCATCTGAACGAAACTTTGATGTGGGTAATTGGGAATTATTGGCTATGAAGTGGGCTTTTGAAGAATGGAGACATTGGTTGGAGGGGGCTAGACATCAAATTGTGGTGCTCACTAATCATAAGAATCTGACCTACCTTGAATCTGCCAAGAGACTAGGCAGGCCAGGTGGGCTTTATTTTTTATGCGTTTCCATTTTGTGGTCTCTTTTCTAGAATATTAAAGCAGATGCCCTCTATAGAAGTTTCTTTGCTAATTCTTTTGATGTTGCTGAGCCATCTACCATTCTGAATGAAGATATGGTCCTCTCCGTAATTTCACCTGATTTAAGGTTAGCCCTTGAGAAATTTTACGGGGACAAACTTGAGAGATGTCCTGGGGGGAAATTGTATGTTCCTGAGCAATGGAGGAGTAGAGTTATCTCCAAGATTCATTGTTCCGTTTTGGCTGGTCATCCTGGAATTTTTGGTACTAGTGAGTAGGTCTTTTTGGTGGCCTTTTTATCTCGGGATGTCAGGAGTTTTGTGCAATGGGGGGTTTGTTCTAGATCCAAGCCTTATTGTTCACATTCTAATGGGTTGTTATTGCCATTGCCTGTACCTAAGAGACTTTGGACTCATATCGCTATGGATTTTATTTCTGATCTTTCTGTCTCTCAGAGAATGATGGTTATTTGGGTTATTTGTGATAGATTTTATAAGATGGTCCATTTGGTACCATTGCCTAAGTTGCCGTCTTCATCAGAGTTGGTGCCCTTGTTTTTTCAACAAGTGGTTCGTTTACAAGGTATTACTGAGAGTATTGTGTCAGACAGAGGAGATCAGTTTGTGTTCAGATGTTGGAGATCATTTTGTTCTAAATTAGGAATTGAGTTGTCTTTCTCTTCTGCATTTAATCTTCAGACCAATGGTCAGACTGAGAAAGCAAACCAGACAATGGAAACCTATTTGAGGTGCTTTGTATCTGTGGATTAGAATGACTGGGTTTCGTTTTTACCATTGGCAGAGTTTGCTCTCAATGATAGGGATAGTTCTGTTACTTTGATGTCTTCGTTTTTCTGCAATTTAGGGTGTCATCCCAGGTTTTTTTCAGGGCAGGTTGAGGCTTTGGCCTGTCCGGCAGTTGATTCTGTGGTGGAGAGAATGCAGCAGATTTGGGGTCAGGTAGTGGACAAATTGTTTCAGTCCCAGGAGAATGCCCAAAGGTTTGCCAACCGGCTTACGACTGTTGGTCCCCGGTTTAAAGTGGGGGACATAGTTGGTTGTCCTCCAAAAATATTCCTATGAGAGTTTCTTCTCCTAAATTTAAGCCAAGATTTATTGGGCCTTATAAGATTTTGGAGATTATTAATCCTGTATGTTTACGTTTGGCTCTTCCTGAGTTTTTTAATATTCACAATGTTTTTCATAAGTCTTTGTTGAAAAAACATGTGGAACCAGCAGTTTCCATGTCGGCGCCTCCTGATCCTGTGTTGGTAGATGGGGATCTAGAGTATGAAGTAGAGAAAAGTTTGGATTCCCACCTTAATAGACGTAAGCTTCAGTACCTTGTTAAGTTGAAGGGTTATAGTCAGTAGGACAATTCCTGGGTTTTTACTTCTGACATTTACGCTGAGAGATTGGTTTGTGCTTTTCATCATGCCCATTCTGACAGACCCGGTGGTTCTGGTGAGGGTTCGTTGACCCCTCCTCAAGGGTGGGGTACTGTTGTGAATGTCATCCGAGTGGGTGCTGGTTTGGAGCTCCCTCTGGTGGCCAGGAATGGTAATGAAGCTGAATTTGAATCTGTGATTCAGACAGGTGATGGAATTAATTAGGAATCCAGGAAGTCCTATTGCAGATCAGCCTAGTTTATTTAGGAGAGCATTTTGTGCCTGGTGATTGCCAGTGATAAATGTTCCTGCCTGCTTCTGAAGATGGCTGGGAGTATTTCCTTATGTTTTTCACATTTATTTGGTGCCTGAATCTTCTCAAGATAAGTTTACTGTTTTTGTGCTTAATTGCTGGATTTGCACTTAAGAGTGTTTCTGCATATTCCATTTGGTTCTGTGTTTGGTTTCTTGTATGTGAGGATCTGTCTTTCTGCTTCTGTGAGCAGGGCAGTTCCTCCAGCAAGAAAGGGAGCTTGCTCTCTGTTCATGTTTGGAGTATTTGCACTTTAGAATATTATTTGTTTTGTGATTTTGTTTCTTCCCATTATATCTGCAGTTCTGTTTAAACTGTCTAGCACAAGAGTACCTGATATAGTAGGGAATAGACCATGTGGTCTCAGATCTTTTTCATATCAGGAGATTGGTATTTTTGCAGGGTTTTTTGCTGGCCGCAATCAGCTATCTGTCCTGTCCTGTTCTATCTAGTAAGTCGGGCCTCACCTTTGCTGATCTATATTTTCTATCTGTGTATTGTGTTTTCTTACATCACTGTTGCATATTGAAGGCTTGCTATTTCTTTGGGGACTGCTCCGAGGTAAGTTAGGATTCCTCATTTCTATCTTTGAGGTGTAGCAAGTTTCTCAGGCAGTGGCGAGGTGTCTAGGTGTCTTAGGAACATCCCACTGCAACTTTTAGTGTTGTCTGATAGATAGGGGATTATGATCAGCTCAGTTTCCAACTACTCTGGTGGTTTTGTTTTTTCTTATTAATGGGATTTTTCGTGATTGTCCACGGTTACCAAATCATAACAGGTGGCATACACACGTTTACTTAGTGCTGGGGTGGCACATGTACGTACACTTAGTTCTGGGGAGGTACACACACATCCCCTTAGTGCTGGGGTGGCACACACATATCCCCTTAGTGCTGGGGTGGCACACACACTTCACTTTAGGGCTGAGGTGGCACACACATGTCCCTTTAGTGCTGGGGTAGCACACACACGTCCCCTTAGTGCTGGGGTGGCACACACACTTCTCTTTAGTGGCGCGGTCACCTGACCTGGATGTGATGTCACGGACCCCGGATGTGATGTTGCGAGACCCGGACACGGCTTCCTGGGACCCAGAGGTGCTACTGCGGATCCTGGACACTCAGGATGTGTGGCCTGTGTGGGGGCGCAAGGTTTTGGTGACCCACATCGGCGGTCCAGTTCTGCGGGGTCGGGCCAGCGCAGAGACAGGACGGCGGAAGAGGATGGCGGCCAGAGGATGGAAGCAACAGGAGGAATCCATAGTGATGGCAGAGACGCTTATGGGTGTGCGGGCGATACAGGTGCTGTGGGTGGCAGCGACCAGTCAGTTGGAGTTACCCGGATTAGGGGATGGATTGGGTTACGGGTTGAGCTTGCCGGCGGCTGCTGTTGGGATCCCCGGGCCTGAGTGCAGTTCTGAAGAGGATGACTCAGACACATCTGGTAGTGAAGGAGCACCGGGAGCTCGATGAGGAGGACACGTGACGGCTGTTCCGGGGTTCTCTCGAAGTCAGTCTGGTAAGACCATGGTTTTCCCTATTTCTTGTGCGTCAGGTGTGGATGTTGGGGGTGGTGTGCCTGGTGGTCCGAGTAGCGTGCAGTAATGAATGTAGATATTGGTGATGGTAGTTTGGCGTCTGAATTGTTATGGTTGGTTAGGGATTTATTTACCACAGCGGTAGGTCCTAGACCAGTATGGCAGGGTGCTGCAGCCGGAGGGTCAGGATTTACGGTTGCTGGTGCGTTAGGGAATAGCGCAGCATTGGTGGTGCCGTTGGGAGCTGTGGTAGTTAACAAAAGTGGTTCAGGGAAGTCGGTTGTGGCGGCACCCTCTCCTGCGTCGCCTGCCACCGTGGACGTGGCCACATGGATGACAAGGCTAGGGAAGAGATATATGTTTGCTTTGATGGGCCATTGGGGGCATACCTGAAACAGGAGGTTAGGGAGAAAATCTGGAAGGATGAGTATGTGGAGATTTTTTCGTTACTCCCTCTTGAGAAGTTTAATCTCGACCAGGTTAAACCGGACGAGAGTAAGAAAGATGAGGAGTGGCAGCGGTATCATCTCATTCCCCGCATATATCAAAAATGGTTGCAGGTGTTCATGATATTGGCTAGTGTTGTAGGGAAGAAGGCTCCGGATAATTGTTCAGCGCTGTTTTGTTATCTTGATTCAATCGGTGAGGCGTATAGGACTTATGGTGGAACTGCTTGGCTTCGCTATGATGAGCAGTTTCGGCAGCGTAAGGTGGTTTAACCTAGTTTACGGTGGGACCATAAGGAGATTAGTTTGTAGATGCAGCTGATGGCTGCGCCTAAGGTGGCTTCTCAGTCCTTTCCTGGGATTTCCGGGGGAGTTACGAGGTTTTTTGTCTTTTCGCTGGAGCCCAAGAATGGTTTGTGTTGGCAGTTTAACGACAAGGAATGTCGTTTCGGGTTTAAGCATGAGTGCTTGGGCTGCGGGGGCTCCCTCAGTTACCTTAGGTTGTTTAAGAAAGGAAGAGGGAACGCCGCTGAGTCTTCGGCAAAGAGACAGAACCCTGGTGAGGGTCGAACAGATGCTGCCGTTTCTAAGTAGGTACCCCGACCAGGAAATGGTGGAGTTGTTGCGGGAATGTTTTCATTTGGGTTTTAAAATACCATCAGTTGCTGAGCCTGGTGGTGTGGTGGTTACCGAGAAGTTGCGCAGAGAGGTGGAACTGGGGCGTATGGCAGGGCCATTTGATTCCCCTCCGTAGCCAGACTTGGTGGTTTCCCCGCTAGGGGTTGTCCCAAAGAAGGAGGTTAACAAGTTGAGGTTAATTCACCATTTGTAGTACCCTCTCGGAAAGTCAGTGAATGATGGTATTGACCCGGATCTGGTTTCCGTGTCATATGTCCATTTTGACAGGGCAGTGGATTGGTTAAGGAAACTTGGTAAGGGTTCCCTCTTGTCTAAAAACGGACATTGAGGCGGCTTTTCGTCTTTTGCCGATGCATCCGGACAGTTTTCACCTGCTGAGGTGTTGGTGGGAGTACAAGTTTTATGTGGATTGTTGTTTGCTCATGGGCTGTTCAATTTCTTGTTCTTATTTTGAGAAGTTTAGCTGTTTAGCTTTAGTTTGCAGTCCGTTCTTGGCAAGCTTAATTTTGCTTGTAGGATCTTGCCCATGGGAAGAGTTTTTTCCAGCGTTTGGTGCGCGCCACAGCTGGCGTGTCCCACCCGTTAAACTTTATACATCTGAAAGCTGAGCATAAAGCGGACCTGAGAGTGTGGTCCCGATTCTTGGAGTTGTGTAATGAGCAGTCGTTGTGGACTCAGGAGGTTGTGTCCAATGAGGACTTGGTCCTCTATTCAGATGCATCTTGTTCCAGTGGTTTTGGGGCGTACTTCAGAGGATAATGGTGTGTGGGCAGATGGCTAGATTTGTGTAAGTCCATGAGGCTAACCAGGAACCTGGCATTGCTGGAGTTATTCCCTATTATTGTGGCTCTGGAGGTCTTGGGGTAGGAGCTGAGGAACAGGAAGGTGCGCTTTATTTGTGGCAACCTGGGGGTGGTTCAGTGTGTCAATAATCTGATGGCAGATTCTCCCCCGGTGGTGGATCTCCTGAGGCATCTGGTTCTAGGTTGTCTTAATCTGAATTTGTGAATTTTCGCTGTACCTGTTCCCGTTGTTTTGAATTCTGTGGCTGACATGTAGTCTTACTTCCAGTGGGACTGTTTTCGAGCGCTGGCGCTGGGTGTGCAGCAGGAGACCATTTGGCCCACCTAGTTGTGGGATCTGGTTTGCGTCCAGCCTGGAAATTGATTCAAATGTCGGTGGCGCCTAACACTTAGAGAAAGGGTGGCCTTCGTTTTGGCATTTTTTGGGGCCTTCAGGATCAGGGAGCTGATGAGGAAGAACACAAAATGCCAGTGAGGACTGTTGCTGGATGACATAGAATGTGGCGTGGAGGTAGTGCGGTGCCATTTGCGGCCGTACAAGATGGATCAGTATGACAGAGGTTGTGTAGTTGAGATCTGTGTTGTCCAGGGTTTGGCAGCATGTCTGGTTAGTCAAGTGTCTTCAGTGGTTAGGGGAGCGAGGCCAGGTTTCCTTTTGCAGCATCAGGATGGATCGGCTCTGTCATATTAACAACTTGTATGTATCTTCCGGAGGTGCCTGCAGTGTTGCGCTCTCAATGAGACGAAGTTCGCCTCCCATTCCTTTAGGATTGGGGCGGTGACTCAGGCTGCTCATTGAGGACTGGGCGCACAGGCGGTGTGCAAGATCGGCTGCTGGGAGTCAGCCACATACCGATCATATGTCAAGTCGTCCATGTTATGAGTGTGTTTGGAGTGTGGAAAGGGTTTCGCTTTCTGGTTTAAGTGTGGTCCTGATTGTCCCTCCCCTTCCCCCCTTCCATCGTTTTACCTTAAGTTTTGCAGGACCCTCCTGTTGTTATGGGTGCTGGTACACTCGTTTGTTTATTGGGGCGCCCTTCCGGCAGGTATGCGACCATACAGCCGACAGTTGGGTGTCTCAGAGTGACAGTACGATGGATAGGGGTTAGAGGAATGTTGTGGAATGGAGTTTTGCCAACTTGGTGCTATCACGTCGAGTTGGACAGACTGCCGGATGTCCTGTTACTGCACGCGGGGGGGAACGACTTAGGCGGCAGGGCTTCCAGAGACTTGATCTGTGACATCAAGTGTGACTGCCTTCGGCTTTTCTCTTCCCACATGGGTTTAGTGCTCGTGTGGTCTGATATTGTGGTGCACTTAGTCTGTGCTGGTTTCAGAATACAGGGACCCTGCGCCAATTGTTTTATTTATTCATTTATTTTTACACTAAGATACTCACCCGCAGACATTTGCACTCATTAATTTTTAAGCTCCAGAAGGCAATGTGTGACCTGGAAGCAGCTTACTGCCATTACGGATCTTCTGTGAGTACATCACGCACACTCCTACCCCCTATCCCTTCTATCAACATTTTTAATCTCCGGATTCTGGTTCCCATAGACTTATATGGGTACCAGATTCCGGACCGGATCCGTTTTTTTTTTTTAATTTAGCAGGGGCCCGCTGGTCCTGGTTTTCTGCGAGTCCGCCCAGTTCTAGTCATTGGGCTTTATTGATATTTTTTGTGCCCACACGCTGAACGTTTTGAGGTATGGAGTTAGAAATAATTTATCATACCAGCTGTTTTTCTGTGTTAGATAAGTAACCTAATATTTCATCATTTATGTTGATATAGTGATTCTCTGTACATATTTATTATCATCCCAGTGTTTAAAAAGGGAGAATAGAAAGAGAAGGAAGTAAAACCGCCGAGGAATGGGGGCACCATTGTAATTAGGGTTTTTACTCCATTGACAGGTAGGGGCAGATGTTTGCTAGGGTTTAACTGCGTGCCCCATTTATGCCATCTTGATATACACTGATATACTATCATCTCCCCATTGGTAACCTGAATTATTGATTCCTCTACTTTGTAACATTGATATATTTTTCTTGATGCAAATCTGATTATTGGGATGCGGATTTGTCTTCTCCTATCTAAATGGTCATCGGGCTATATTGATACATATTTTTTGTGTCCACAGCTTGTATGTTTTTTAAAACAGTGAGTTTTATGTGTTGTGTCTGTCTGGGGTAGTTTTTAATACTAATTGAAGAAATTTGAGGTTTTATAGTTAATACATTGGGTATATGCTGCTAAATTATTGATTTTCTATACCCGTTAGTATTTTTCTTTTTTTCGGCAAAACTACAGTACAGACCAAAAGTTTGGACACACCTTCTCATTCAAAGAGTTTTCTTTATTTTCATGACTGAAAATTGTAGATTCACATTGAAGGCATCAAAACTATGAATTAACACATGTGGAATGAAATACTTAACAAAAAAGTGTGAAACAACTGAAAATATGTCTTATATTCTAGGTTCTTCAAAGTAGCCACCTTTTGTTTTGATTACTGCTTTGCACACTCTTGACATCCTCTTGATGAGCTTCAAGAGATAGTCACCAGAAATGGTTTTCACTTCACAGGTGTGCCCTGTCAGGTTTAATAAGTGGGATTTAATGCCTTATAAATGGGGTTGGGACCATCAGTTGTGTTGTGCAGAAGTCTGGTGGATACACAGCTGATAGTCCTACTGAATAGACTGTTAGAATTGGTATTATGGCAAGAAAAAAGCAGCTAAGTAAAGAAAAATTATTGGCCATCATTACTTTAAGAAATGAAGGTTAGTCAGTCCCAAAAATTTGGAAAACTTTGAAAGTGTCCCCAAGTGCAGTGGCAAAAACCATCAAACGCTTCAAAGAAACTGGCTCACATGAGGACCGCCCCAGGAAAGGACCAAGACTCACCTCTGCTGCGGAGGATAAGTTTATCTGAGTCACCAGTCACCAGCCTCAGAAATCGCAGGTTAACAGCAGCTCAGATTAGAGACCAGGTCAATGCCACACAGAGTTCTAGCAGCAGACACATCTCTAGAACAATTGTTAAGAGGAGACTTTGTGCAGCAGGCCTTCATGGTAAAGACCTGAACCCAATCAAGATGGTTTGGGGTAAGCTGGACCGCAGAGTGAAGGCAAAAGGGCCAACAAGTGCTAAGTATCTCTGGGAACTCCTTCAAGACTGTTGTAAGACAATTTTCGGTGACTACCTCTTGAAGCTCATCAAGAGAATGCCAAGAGTGTGCAAATCAGTAATCAAAGCAAAGGTGGCTACTTTGAAGAACCTAGAATATAAGACATATTTTCTGTTGTTTCACACTTTTTTGTTAAGTGTTTTATTCCACATGTGATACAGGTAAAATATATCTTTGTATTTGTCATGTATCAA
The DNA here is from genome assembly GCF_048569485.1 of Anomaloglossus baeobatrachus. NCBI lineage: Eukaryota > Metazoa > Chordata > Amphibia > Anura > Aromobatidae > Anomaloglossus > Anomaloglossus baeobatrachus. The sequence goes on along the minus strand of NC_134356.1, from coordinate 194,097,845 downwards.
TGTGAATCTATTTATTTTCAGAGTCATGAAAATAAAGAAAACTGTTTGGATGGAAGGTGTGTCCAAACTTTTGGTCTGTACTGTATATTCCATAGTTGTTGCTTATATGCACTGGTGGACACAGACAGAAGAGGCCCCTGTGAAATAGCAATATATGTGCCATTTGCTGCCCAATAGATCATCAGAATGTAAAATTTAAAATGATTTAGTGGTGGAAATTAACCCACTTGTCCCCTGGACCCTTGTGTGGCTGCACAGATTGCACCAATGATATGTCCTCCCCTTTATATATATGTTATCCCACAATATATCCTATATCCTACATGGATATTGGGACAATAAAACTCTCACACCACTAATCAAAGCTAATTAAGGATTCACTTTCTAAGCTCAGTGTTTGTTTATTTAAATGTCTTTTATTAGCCATCTCTCTGCTCTGTTTGTGCATATATTTGTGTTTCTTCAGATATTTTGTCATACCATGCCTGATGAAGGGACCTGAGATGTCTCGAAAGCTTGCTTTGTAACATCACTTTATTTTAGTTAGCCATTAAAAGGTATCACCAGATTATAATTTTGTTCCTCTCACTGAGAACATTCAATAATTTATCCCACAACAACACATATACAAAGAAATACTACTCCAGTTTTCCCTGTAGAGAGCGTTGCTGGTTCCGAGGTTTTGTTTATGTAGCGGTTCTTCCTTTTGAACACCAGATGGCGCCATTGTACAGGTGACCAGTGCAGCAGCTCCTGTCTGAGTGCCGCAGGAAGCATGTACTGCAATAGGCGCTTTATTCCCCTCTAGTAGGTTATAGAAGCCGCCGTCCTAGGAGCATTGTCTGCATCAGCAACACAGACAGGGCTCGCCGCTCCCTCATCCTCGAGCCTGGCCTTAGTATAGAAGAAAGGAGTTTATAACTGTGAGTATTGTTCCTGCTATTAGCATGTCATTCTTAGCTAGCTTTGTATCCAGAGACACTCCCTGGCTGCTCAGTGACAGAATGCCTGCACATACACATAGGCAGATACATGTACATCCATCTGCTGACTGCTAATACAGCATATAGGCTAAGGAAAAGGCATACAATGGTCGGTATCTTTTTAGCATTGTGATCTGTTCTGCCCATCTCCATTCATTCACAGGTACATTGTTTTCTATTCATCTCCTCATTCACCAGGTCTGAAAGCTGAGGAATAAAGAATGGTGAAGCTGGGGAGTAATCTGAGTGACAAAACCAGTAAGGATCCTTCTGGTGAAGATGGATTTCAGACGGTGCCTCTGATCACACCCTTGGATGTAAATCATCTGCAGTTCTCTGCCCCTGAGAAGGTAATATTGTGAATGGATGTTGTGATCTGTCAGGTCCAGACCTTCCTTTATATCTGGACTAGCTCGAAATCCCATCAATCTGTCAACTGGATTGCCTCCTCTATGTATGTGCCATTAAATTGGCAGCGCATACATGTCAGGTATGAGTACATATAGTACACAAGGGACACAGATTCAATCTACCTGCATAATCACTGCCGCTGTATACTGGAGGGTCTAGTGCAATCGGGCTACATGGAGTCCGCAGGGTGAAGAATAATTCCCATAGAATTCTTACTCTCAGCAGTTACAATGCACTGGATTTATGATGTATGAACAAAAGTATCATGTAGGACATCGATTACTAGGCATACCATTAATTACCATTCTCTAATAAATCAGAGTCACACAAACATTATAATGCAATAAAAGCCCACTTCTCCCACACAAAAGAGAAGCAGCAAAAAATATTGTAGCATTGAACCTCGTGTGTGCACATAAAAATATTCTGTATTTAAGAACTGATACCATGGAGTTACAAAGAAATGCAGTTGCATCAATTGACAATTTGTAAATCCTCAGTGTTTTATCCTATAGAGTCACTTGGATTCTTATCAATGTCCTAAAGCATAATTTCATGCAAAATCTTAAAGTAAATTTCTACCCTTGGAAGCCATTTTTTTCAATACAAGTGTTTTGAAAATGATTTACTGAGAAATGTATTGCCATATCTTTCTATCATGTGGAGCTGCTTTTTTAGTTCAGAACACAGAATCCTCAAGCTTAATGACACAATTGTAACTGCCCGTAGCTACCACTAGAGAGCGCAAGGTGCATTGTCACAAGGAGGTTTGTGCAAGCATCGTCGACTGTCATGGTGGCGTCAGGACCTCAGGAAACTTCATATTCTTGTACTCTGCTAGTAACTTCTCTAATGTCTGTGATCAGCGCAGGGTGACTCAGGCATTGACTCACAGACCTGTAGTTTATAGGCAGGCTAGCAACAGTTAATCTCTGGTGGACTGCTTGTTAATCTCCTTGGTTACACTCTATGGGAGAGAGTCACATTTGCTTCCCTACTTTATATGCTGGCTGGACTGCTGTTATAGTGCCAGCTATAGCTTGACTAGACCTTGTCTGGAGAAGTGAATTTATCCAGGCTTACTTTTGGTTGTGATACTATTGTTGTGTGCAGTTGTGGTGTTAACCCTTTTTGTCCTTTACTGGCTGCATTACTTGCATTGTTCCTGCTTTTCAATTTAGTTTCTTACTGTGTATTCCTGAGAGTGTGAAGTGTGACTGAGTTTTGGTTATCCCTGTCTGTCTCATCTGTGTTTTCATTACACTCCTGCCCCTTTCTTCCCTTGGGGAGGGGGAACAGATCAGCTTTACTCAGGAGTATAGTAAGGCATGGGATTCTGGCATCACCACCATCAGGGGTAATCCATAAGAGATGGATAATCTAGGATCCCCTAGCATGAGGTATAGCATAAGAGCCCATTGTCGCTTGCCATCTCACAGTCACATTGTGACATTATAGCCGGTCATAATTTCACTACATTCCAGCATGGATCCGGTTTCTGCACTAGGAAGACAATTACAGACCATGACACTTCAGGTGGCTAAATAAAAAGTTACGGTATATAATCAAGCTCAGTCCGCCACATCGGAGCCATCAGCCTTGAGAGCTGGATCTTCAGAACCCAAACTGCTTCTCCAGCAAAGACTTTTGGAGGGAAGCAGCCTTTTTTGCTACTTTCAGAGAGTTATAATTCTATAATTCTATTTACGTCCCCACTCTTCTGGTGGTGAGGAACAGCAGGTGGGAATTATTGTCTCTTTCTTGAGTGGGCCAGTTCCTATTCCTCTGATTTATTGTTTTTGAATGTAGGACGGGTTTTGTTTGGCACTCGTGCTCATCTATGATGATCCAAATAAAACATCAGTAGCCGAGTTTATTATCCGCTCACTGCAACAGGGGGATCAGGCTGCAGAGGATTACTGTGCTGAATTCCAGAGCTGGTCCACGGAATGACCCAGCTCTGAAAAGACAGTTTTTCCAGGGTTTGTCCAAGAGGGTAAAGGAGGCACTGGATATGCATGACTCTGCCACTGGACAGCCTACACACCGGACACTGATTCTCATGCACCCAGCTGCTCCTTCCCAGCAAGGCCTTTTCTGTTCTCACTGTTTCTCCCTGCCTCTTCTTATTCCCTGGTAATATTATTGATTCTCGTGCCCTGTCTCTGCACAACACTCATTTATTGTCTAAATAAAATTATGGAGAAAACGGCACTCATCATTTCTTGCTGTGCAGGAAATTCTTTATTTATATGTGGAGATTACATACATAGGGCTGGTGGGGAGGGAGCGGACCACCCGACACGTCAGACGACGTCTGTTTCGCACTTTCTCTCAGTGCTTTAGCTGGTGACCAGCTTTGGTAATATGCATTAATTGTCAATTTCGGTAGAGGTCCCATGAGTATAAAACATCCAGGGTAGGTGTTACAGCACCATTGTTACTCCCAGAGGCCTCACCTGAGTCCATGCAGCACGGAGGGACATCCCATAGAGTGAAAACCTCCACTCCACTCAAAAGGGGCAGAGTCAGTTTTTCCTGTGGCAAAACCAGACACTTTATCAGTACTTCTCCCTTTGTGTGCAAGGAAAGATGTCAGTTGGAAAACTCCTAAACCCATATTGTTTGGGGATCCAACTTGGGTCTACGTATATGTGTTGCTGAGGGTTTTTTGGGGTACTCGGTCCCGGGCAGTGTATAACTGGGGAATGTTACTTTGGTGGCCGTTGCCCGGTTCCGTGCCCTGGATGGTTTTTAAAAAGGGGAATATTTACAGGGGATTGTTGAATAAAGTTTATACGTGACTCCACTTGTGGTGTTGTGGCTATTAGGATGGAGCCGCCGCTGCACAATGTTCACTACCTTGGCTGGTGTTAGTGGCAGCCTGGATGTTAGGCCCTCCACAAGCAGGGCCAGGCCCCAGAGGATAGGTGTTGCAGGTAGGTGTTGAAAGAAGGTAGGCCACAAGGGGAGTTTGGTGTAACTGGTTCTTGTTACTCACTGCAATCTGGTAACTGGTCATCTGAGGCTGGCTGGTCTTAACCGCAGGTCCCCTTAGTCCCAGTGCCGGTTTAGTGACCTGGTGGCTTCTTTCCCCTGCACTTATTTTTGGTTGGTGGGTCCCTGTGGCATAGAGCGGCTGGGGGTCCCCTCCTAGTTGTCTTCTTCAGCAGTCCGTATGATGGTAGCGTCAACCCTGTGGGGTTGGAGTCTCTGGTCCTGTCTGTTTCTCCCTTGGCTACTGAGTCCTGATCTTCAAGGTCAGTGAGGTCCTTAATAGTCCCCTCACTGTGCAGATTGTATCAGGTCTGCCTGGAGCTTTTGCCTGACCTAGGATTCTGTACCCTGTTGTTGCGTAGTTCCGGGAGTACTCCACCGTACTCCACCGGCAACTAACCGACTGGGCCCTCAGGTCACTGTTCACTCCGGTCAGTCCGTCTGCTCACTTGCACTCCACCACTACTACTGTCTCTCCTCCACTGTCTGACTGTCCACTGTCTGCCCCTCCCACCTGGTTGTCTAGTGGACTGGAGTAGCTCCACCTCTAGGCGGCCATCCATTGGTCCGACCCTAGCCTTGTACCATTCTATGGGGGATAATTGGGGAAAACAGGGATTACCTGGAGTGTTTGTATGTTACCGGCACTAGTTTTGTGGGTCCCTAGGGGGTAGACCCTGCATCCCGGCAGGGATGCATTACCTTGTAGCTCCCCGATGGCTTCAGGGGCGCTACATACTGTATATCCTTGACAATGGTGTCTCAAGGTTTAATACCCTCTGGGGTTAAGGATGGGGGCCAAGAAATCTCTATAACGGTTTTTCTTGATGGTGGTTCAGGGGTAAATGTGATCCATGAACAGTTTGCTCATTCCTCAGAGTTGGATTTTAAGGTGTTATCCAATCCTGTTCAGATATTTGCAATTGATTTGCCATCTTTTACTCATGGAGGCTTTTTTGAGTGTGTAGAGGCTGGAACTCTGTATAGGGGTACTGCATTCAGAGTAGATATCATGTTATGTTCTCAAGGCCCTTCCTGCACAAGTAGCATTGGGTTTTCCCTGGTAAGCCTTATATAAAATAACGCCACTATTGATTGGCAAACCCAGGAGATAATGAAACGGAGCACATATTGTAAAGACCATTGTCTAGAAACCTGTATTTTGGCGGTTACTGCAAGTCTTCCTGGTTCTCTCTCTGATTTTAGTGATGTGTTCTCAGAGGGGGATGTCAAGAATTGCCGCCACACAGGCCTTTTGACTGCATGATAAGGTTGAAAACTGCCCAAGTGCAGACTCTGTAACTTTTCGGATCCCCAGAGATCAGCTCTCTAAGAGTACATATCAGAGAGTTTAGCAAAGGGTCACATTACGCTATCTTTGTCGCCAGTGGCTGCTGGATTCTTCTTTGTCAAAAAGAAGGATGGTGTGTTACTGCCGTGCTTTCACTTCCAAAGAGGTCAACCAAATAAGGGTTTGAGATCCTTATCCTTCTTCCACTCATTTCTGACCTTTGTAATCAGATTGTCAATTCTAAATGATTCTCTAAACTTGACCTTGGGGGGGCCTAAAATCTGATCTGGGTCAAACAGGGGGATGAGTGGAAAGCGAACTTTAATATGCACTTCGGAAACCTTGTGATACCATTTGACTTAGCAACACGTCTGTGTACTCCCAACACTTCGTTAATCATGTTTTTCTCATCTTTTGGGGAAGTCTAATCATTTACCTAGATGACATTCTCATATACTCATGGGATTATGGGTCTCATATAGAACATGTCAGACAGGTTCTACACATTCTCAGAGAGAATAAGTTGTATTAAGTTGTACTACTGGAGAAGTGTGTATTTGCCACATAGGAATTTCAGCTTTTGGGATACATAATTTCTACTGCAGGTTTTGGATGGATCCCACTAAATTAAAAGCTATATTAAAATGGGACCATCCTGGAAACTTTAACGAACTGCAATGATTTTAGTTTTTGAAAATTATTACAGGAAGTTTATTAAGAACTTCTCTGCCATAGCAGGACCTCTCACAGACATGACTAAAAATGGTACGGATTTCTCAAGATGGTCTGAGGGTGTTTTGCATGCGTTTGACCGTCTTAAAAAATGGTCATTGGCACGTGTATTGATACAAACCAGGTTAATGCTTCAGAAGTGGGGGTGGGAGCCGTGTTGTCTCATGGTTCGTCTCTTGGTAAGCTGCGTCCTTTTTCCCTAAGAAACTGTCATTGGCTGAACATAATTACGATATTGGTAAGAGGGAGTTACTGTGATCAAATTAGCAATTGATGAATGGCATAACTTTTTGGAAGGAGCTATCCATCCTGTTAAGGTAATTACTGACCATGAAAGTCTTCTCTACTTTGAGTCTGCAAAGTGGCTTACACCAAGACAAGTTTATTGGTCGTTGTTTTTCAATAGGTTTAATTCCTTTGTAAACTGATGTCCAAGATGTAGAAATCTGCGGCAGACACCATCCAGTATTCCAAAGTGATTTATTCCATCATATAGTGCAGTTAAAAGTAGCGGGGATAGAGCCGGTTGCAGGCCCTCTAATGGACGAAGGCTGTTTCGCACTTCCTTGTGCTTGAACGGGTCCAAGGGTACAAGGAAGTGCGAAACGGCCGTCGTCCATTAGGGGACCTGCACCCGGCTCTCTCCCCGCTACTTTTAACTGCACTTTATGATAGAACATCATTAGTCTGTTGTTACTGGTCACTTTGGGGTTAAAGGGTCTCCTGATCTTATATTGTGTTGCTTGGGAGGAAAGTAGTAGCCTATGTGTCTGCCTGTGCCACATGTGCACGCTCTAAGGCATCTCATTCTCGTCCTTCGGGATATTTGCAGCCTTTTAGTGTTCCCAGTCAACCTTGAACAGATATTTCAATGGATTTTATAACTGATTTGCCTTTCTCTGCTAGTAATTCTGTCATTTTGGTGGTTGTTGATAGGTTTTAAAAAATTACACATTTTATCACCTTGCCATCCTTACCTAATGCCAAGACTTTAGCCCAGGTCATTGTTCTTGAAAAATTGTTAAACTCCACACAGTTCCCTCTAATATTGTCTTGTATAGAGGTGCTCAATTTATTGCTAAAATTTGGAAAGCTTTTTGGTTAGGGATTAAGCTATCTCATTCTTCGGCGTTCCACCCTCAGTCTAATGGGCAAATAAAATGTGTAAATCAGAATTTAGAGGAGTACTTACGTTGTTTTCTATTTAATAATCAGGAATAGTGGTCCTCTATCCTTCCTCTCACTGAATTTGTCATTAATACTGTAATTGTCGTGTTGAATCTTCTGGGATATCACCTTTTTTTGTGTCTATGGTCGGCATCCCCAGTTCTGTACGTTTCAGGAGGAGCACCCATCTAGGGTACCGGGGGAGGATCTATTTTTCTCATAATTATCGTCTACATTGGAGAAGGTTCAGCAACATTTGCATGGCAGGGGTTTTAAGTATAAGCATGTGGCTTACTGTAGACATGTGCATGGTCTAGACCTGTGTGTGGGTGATCTGGTGTGTTTATCGACAAAAACATGAAACTTAAAATACCGTCATTAAAGTTAGGATCCCGATTTATTGGTCCATACAAAATTACAACTGTCATTAATCCTGTTGCTTTCCATCTGCCACTACCTGCATCTTTTTAAATCCATAGTGTATTTCAAAGGTCTCTGTTAAAAAAATATGTGTCTTCGGGAACCTCTCTTCCATTACCTCCACCTCTGATTTCAGTCATTGGGTCATTAGAGGTTCAGGTGTCCAAGATTGTTGCTCCTTGTTTTATTCGCTGTTCATTGGCAAGGTTTTGGTGAGGAGCATACATAGAAATCATGGGGCCCCATAGCAAAAGTCTGAATAGGGCCCCTCTCCCCGATATAAAAAATACAACAAAATATTAACATAATAAACAGCATACACGTTACTGAGGGCCGGCATACATGTTACTTGGGGTGGCATTCATGTTACTGGGGGCGACTTATATGTTACTGGGGTGATATGCAAGTTGCTGGGGGTGGTTTACATGTTACAGGGGGATATACAGGTTACTGGGGGCAACATACACATTGCTGGGGGGCATCATACAAGTTACTAGAGGCCAATGGGGTCATACAAGTTACTGGGGGCTTATATACACATTATGAATTAATCATTATTCTGGCCAGGTTATCTATCAGTCTAGTAAGTAGACTATTACTGGAGACTATTACTGGGCCCAGCTCCATCTGCAGATGACCAGTCTAGGCTGTGATGTGCACCTGTGCTCCTGTTTTGTGACTGTTTGCAATGCACACATCTGAGTCTCTGCCAGTTACTGACGCCGTGCTAAACCACCAGCGAGCAGTACAACAACAAATGGCTATAGCCCACCTGCCTCAGAAGCTCCTCTTTTTGGCTGTAAAACTACGTCAGCCAGGTGACATGCAAGTTCAGCCAGAGAAAGGAGCATCAGAACAATTGGAGGTTCTAGGACACTGCAGTGTACACGGCAGGCCGGTGCTGAGCTGTAGACGCTGACAGTTTCACACTCATCCTGGCTCTGAATCAGGGGCTGGCTGGCAAATTTTGGCCTGGGGGGCAAGCGTAAAGCAGTGGCCTATACTTATTGGCTCTGATTCATTAGAGGTGGTCTGAAACTAAATTTTAATTTGCTCCTAAATCTCTGTCATAACCCAATCTTTTTTCTAATATACGTTAATGAAAAATTCCCTCTCCTTCCTTAACTCTCTCTGATGACACTTTGTTTGAAAATCCCCAATGCACCCTGGGATACTCAAACATCATTAAGAGGCAGAGACTGCGGACAATCTGCAGCCTCTGCCCTCTCGCTAAAACAAAGCATCACTAGTGACCTCCATTTCAGGGGCTGGGCAAATCACTGTTCTACTTAGCATGCACCAGCTGTCAATTCCAACAGATGCTTAGTGTGATCTTGCCACTGTGCACTATTCTTGTCAGTGCACAATAAAAGTGCACTCCCTCACCAGCTTTAGTCACTTGCGGGGCTGTGCTGGTCTCTGCTTGTTTACTTACCATGTGCACTGACAGTGTGGTCTGATGCCAGCTTGTCACTTCTAATCAGAGCCAGCAAATGAGTGCGCTGCCATTGTGCACTGAGAAGAATTTTGCACAGTTGCAAGATTCTACTGAGCATCCGTTGTATTTGACAGCCGGCATATATTCAATAGAACAGGGATGAGCCCAGCCCCTGAAATGGACGTCATTGATGACAATTCATTTCAGGGAGGGGGTAGAGGCTACAACAGTGACCACAGCCTCTGCCCCTGATGATGTCACGTTTGAGCATCCGAGCATGCCCTGGGATTTTCAAACAAAGTGACATCAAAGAGGAAATATAAAAAATAAAGCATTTAGAGAGGTGAGGGAGGGATAAGAATTTTTAATTAAAATACTGTTTATTAGAAAAAATATTTAATTGCGACTTTAGATAGATAGAGATTTATGAGTAAAATAACATTTTCATTTTGGACTAGTCCACAGCACATCAAGTGCATTTTTCAAACTTTACAGTTTCCTGTCTTATTCTTAGGACAGGCCATTATCACATCTATCGGCCGACTATATAGCAGTATTACAGCATTGTACCATTGATGCGAATAGAACAACGCAGGAATAACTTTAAGAACCTCTTCGAAAAGTACAAACCAGCGGCAGCCAAAGTAACAGTGCCTGACGCTCGATGAGCACCGCAGTGCCTGCAAACAGTGGAATCAGCCACAGCCAACAAACCAAAGAATACTACAGTAAACAGTAATAAAAAATAGTCCTACCAAAGCGCCTCACATGAGTTAGTGGTACATTTACTGCCACCATAAAAATAATTAAATAATACAAATCTATAAATATCAACATTACTTTTTTGTAATGCATCAACAAAGTAGCCATACAATTACCAAATAATACATACTAGATAGTTTTTGCTGAACCACACCCACCATACCAAGACCAATAATAACACTATATATTGCAAAATATTGCCGCCACACCATGACAAAGTATTATTACCATATAGAGTCTGAATATAACCACCATCCTGTTACTGAGCAAAGCCAACTGCACCAAGACCAGTGGCTTCACACCGCAAATCCCCCAAAAATTTGTAGTGTGTGAACTTGGCCTAAATTAGCAGTGTCCTTCTTCGTGCCCCTTACCATACACAATAATGATAATGCTTATGACCCATTTATAGCCTTAGGAACTACAGTATAACTCTGCACAGTGCAGGGATAATACACATTGATGTCACAGTACAGGAATAATACACATAGTGATGTCACAGTACAGGGGTAATAGACAGTGCTGTCAGTTCAGAGGTAATATACACAGTGATATCAGTACAAAGGTAATACACACAGTGATGTCACAATACAGATATAATACACACAATGATGTCACAGCACAAGGGTAATACACACAGTGATCTCACTTTACAGGGGTAATACATACAGTGATATCACAGTACAGGGGTAATACACACAGTGATATCACAGTACAGGGGTAATACACACAGTGATGTCACAGTACAGGGGTAATATACACAGTGATGTCACAGTACAGGGGTAATACACACAGTGATGTCACAGCACAGGGATAATGTACACAGCGATGTCACAGCACAAGGATGATACGCAGAGTAAAGTCACAGCACAGGAGTGATACACACAGTGATGTCACAGTACATGGATAATACACACAATGCTGTCACAATACAAGGATAATACACACAGTAATGTCACAGTATAATGGGGTTTCTTTCTGTATTATTACAAACAGACATTTGTACATAATAATACTCACTTGCTCTTGTGATGTGAGAGATCATATTAGTGGCACCGGCCTCCCTGCTGCACTTCCTGTGGGTCCTTCTGGCTGTATTCAGATCCTATCCTCTGCTTTCTCTTTCTGTTCCTTCTGCTCTCTGCTCCTTCTCGTTTGCTCTGCTCTCTATTTGCTCTGCTCATTCTGTTCTCTGCTCCTTCTCCCTCTTTACTCTGCTCTCTTTTCTTTGCTTTCTCAGGTCTCTGCTGCTTCTCCAGCACTGTTATCCTTTTCATCTTTTCGTTTTCCCACGCTGTACTGAACAAGCTCCACTCCCTCTCCTGATTGGCTGATCTCTTCCTGGCATCTCTCTTAGCTCTTCAAATGGAAGAAGATGCTGCCTTGCCACTCCCTTCTCTTCAGCAGAGGCCACGCAGTGGGCAGTGTGGGCGCATCTGCATCTCTGTGTTGCAGCCACCGGCCAGCCTGCAGCCATACAAACTGTGCTGACCTCCAGCAGCCTTAATCAGCTGCTTGGTGATGGCCCCAAGGGCATGATTCTGGGAATGATGAAATCGAAAGCGACCCCTTCCAGCTCATGGGCCCCATAGCAGTGGCGTGGCCAGCCTCTATTGAAGGTATGCCACTGGTTTCGGTCCTGAAGAAAAAACTTGGGTACTAGCTTTTGATATCCATGCTGAATGCCTGGTTAGCAATTTTCATCATTGCAAGCATCACCGACTGTCAATGTGGTGTCAGGATCTGAGGAAACTTCAGATTCCTGCACTCTGCCTGCTAACTTCTCTGATGTCTGTGATTAGTGTAGGGTGACTTGGGCGTCGACTCATAGAACTGTAGTTCATAAGCAGGCTAGCAAGAGTTAATCTCTACTGGACCACTTGTTAATCTCCTTGGTGTCAAGGTCATCTCTCTGCTACGAGAGATGAGTGACAGGTTCGGGGTCTGAGTCTCACTTTGCCTGGTGAGACTCTGCAGATTTAAATGTAGTTTATGTTCTTTCAGCAGTCAGAAGGTTAATGTCTGTGTTCCTTGATAGCAAGCAGACCATTACCTTTCCCAGGTGTTTCCAGTTTAGGGCCACACCCAGTCCCTTTTATACCCTCTGCTTCCAGCAGAGGGTGCCGGTTATTCTCATTGTCATTAGGCTGCTGACCTTGGAGCTGGAAGCAGTTGTTTGAAACCCTCTGCTGAAGTTGTTGTGGTGGCTGCAGTCCTGGTGCTGACTACAGCAGTCTTTTGGTGTGTATCCCTCTGTCAGTTTTCATTCCTGGTGTGTTTTAGTGCAGCAATGCGGGCTAGAGTCTTTCACCTGCCAAGAGAAGATGGAGGGAAAACTTTCTCCCCATCTCCTCCGCTATCTGCTTTGCGTGCATCGCACTGCAGTCGCATGACACGCAAGTGCAGTGCGTTGTTTCATACGCTACCTTAGGGTTGCATGGGGGTGCGTGAGCCGAGGGTCGCTGCAAAACGCAGCATGCTGTGATTGCACCGAGAGCATGATTCATGTGGAGAAATAACAGGAAAGAGGACACTGCCTCATTGATTAACACTGGTGCGAGTGCAATCCGATTTTTTTTATCGGATCGCACTCGCACCGAGAAATCACAAGTGGAAAAGAGCCCTAAGTACTGCTATTGAGTACTTCAGCTGTTCACCTATCTTCCAACCCCATACTATCACTCACCAGTTACAACAAAACAAATACTGCCTCATTTACATTTATTTACTTTGAGTACATTTAGTAATAATAATACAGCTACCATTTAACCCCATTACGACAGCCTTTACGTATTAAAATGGCAGCAAAAAGGGTACTTATTCCTTTTTGCCATTTTAAAACGGCGGTCAGAAAAAGGTAAATAGCGCCCCCCAGCGTTAGAAAATCTCTGGGGTTTCAGCTACCGGGGGTAGCTGAGACCCTGGAGATAATGTTCAGGCCGGTTTTTCCGGTCCCCGCTCACATGATCACCGGTATACACCGTATACCGATGATCACGTTACAGTAAATGACAGCGCCGGTAAAAAATGATTTATCTCCCATCTGGCATGATCAAACATGTCAGCTAGGAGACAAATCTCCTCCCCGGTCCCCCGGTGTCGCCAAAGTGCCACCCCCGACCCCCAACCCCCTCCCGAAAATCCAACATGGCCGTGCGCACAGCAGCGCACCGGACGCATTTACCCTTTTCCTCTGATTTCTGTCGCATGTGCCATGACACATGCGACAGAAAACTGCTCCCCAGGCCCTGCCAGGTCACCCCCTATAACCCACCGGTGTCCTCCGGTGTTCCCCTGTACCTCTCGCAGCGCTGATCCTCCGCGGCCCCCTCCTTCACAGTGCACGCTGGTCACATGTGCAGAGCAGCTGAAGGCTCAGCTTCCTGTGTTCAGAGAGCTGCGCTGGCTGCTCGCACACTGCAGCTGTGACCCGGGGAGGGTAGGTGCAAATTCTTTGAACACACTCTCCTCACATGGAGGGTCTGCACTCCTAGAAAATGGGGGATACGTTCCCTGAAGGTGCCCCCCATATTCTAGAAGGTCTGGAATCATCGTGAGACTTCCAAAATGGCTTACAGGGGATCCAATTTTTTTTTCCTTTCAATAAATTGGTGAAAGAGGGATTGTTTTGGGGAGTGTTTTTTCAAATATTTTTTTTTTTGTTGTCAATTTTTTTTTTATTACTGTCAATTAGTTATGTCTGGTATCAAATAGACGCCGTGACATCACTAATTGCTGGGCTTGATGCCAGGTCACTCATTACACATCTGGTATCAACCCCATTTATTACCCCGTTTGCCACCGCACCAGGGCACGGAATGAGCTGGGGTGAAGCGCCAGGATTGGCGCATCTAATGGATGCGCCACTTCTGGTGCGGCTGCGGCCTGCTATTTTTAGGCTGGGGAGAGTCCAATAACCATGGCTCTTCCCACCCTGAGAATACCAGCTGTCAGTTTCACCTTGGCTGGTGATCTAATTTGTTTGTTTTTTAATTATTTATTTATAAATAGTTTAAAAAAAAACAAAACAGCTTGGGGAGCCCTCCAAATTGATCACCAGACAAGATGAAGCTGTCAGCTGTGATTTGCATGCTACAGCTGTCTGCTTTACCTTAGCTGGCTATCAAAATTAGGGGGGACCCCACATCATTTATTTTATTTTTTTTTTTTTTTTCGGGGGCTAAATGCAAGGCTAGGCACCCTTTAGTGCCACATGAAAGGCACTAAAGGGCGCCAGCTTAGAATATGCAGGGGTGTGGGACATTATATATGTTTGACATCTATCCATTCTTCTATTGTAGCAGTTTACGCTGTGTGCCCACAATCAGGGTTTGCAGCGTTTTGGATGCAGAGTGTTTTCCCTGCGTCCATAACGCTGCATTGTGCAGTAGAAGCACAGTGGAAGGATTTTTAGAAATCCTATGCCCACTGTGCTTCTTTTCTTCGCAGCATAAACTGACCTGTGGTGCAGCTTCCCGAGCCTCAGCATGTCAATTTATGCTGCGGAGACAAGAGTGTTTTCTGCAGGTAGAATAGAGCTAAAGTCCACAGCAGCCTGAACCCAAATTCTGGGCATGGGCAGCTGCGTTCTCCCATGGACTCTCACATCTCTGCAGGAAGGCTGACACTGTGTACTAGACGCCGTGTCGCTGGATCATGGCCACATAGCCTAACAGTGAGAAATTGGTTGCTACAGCAACATTTTTGTGAAGTACCTGTGGAATCAAAATGCTCACTATACTCCTGAATAAAATCATTGAGGGTTCCAGTTTCCAAAATGGGGTCACTTGTGGGGGGTTTCTGATGTATAGGTACCCAAGGGGCCCTGCTAATGTGACATGGTGCGCGCAATTTATTTAAACTTTTCCAAAATTCAAATGGTGCACCTTCCATTCCAAGCCCTCCCATTTATCCAAACAGAGGTTTTTGGCCACATGTGGGGTATCCCTGCGCTCACAAGAAATTGGATAACAACCTGTGGGGTCCACGTTTTATTGTTGCCTCTTGAAAAAGTGAGACATTTGATGCTAAATCAACATTTTTGTGAAAAAAATGAAAATTTTCAATATGGCAACCTAAGCTTATCAAATTCTGTGAAGTACTCGTGGATTCAAAATGCTCACTATACACCTAGATAAAAGCCTTGAGGTGTCTTGTTTCCAGAATGGGGTAAGTGTGGGGCCTCCACTGTTTAGGCAACTTAGAGGCTTTCCAAATGCGACATAGCGTCCGCTAATTATTCCAGCCAATTGTTCAGTCAAATGGCACTTTTTCCCTTCCGAGCCCTGCTGTGCACCCAAACAGTTGATTTCCACCACACATAAGGTATCAGCATACTCAGGAAAAATTGCACAATAAATTTTATGCAGATCTTTTCCCTTTACTCTTGTTAAAAAAAAAAGCTATCTAGTTGAAGTAACAATTTTGTGGTAAAAAATTTTTTTTTTTATTTTCACAGCTCAACATTATAAACTTCTGTGAAGCACCTGCGGGTTCAGAGTACTCACCAAACATCTAGATAAATTCCTTGAGGGGTCTATTTTCCAGAATGGGGTCACTTGTGGGGGACCTCCACTGTTTAGGCACCTCAGGGGCTCTCCTAATGCAACATGGTGTCCACTATTGATTCCAGCCAATTTTGCAATCAAATGGCACTCCTTCTCTTCCGAGCCCTGCCGTGTGCCCAAACAGTTGATTTCCACCACATACAAGATTTCACCAAACTCAGGAGAAATTGCACAATAAATTTCATGGTGATTTTTTTCCTGTTACCCTTGTGAAAAAAAGCTACCTGGTTGAAGTAACAATTTTGTGGTAAAATTTTATTTTTTTATTTTCATGGCTCAACGTTATAAACTTCTGTGAAGCACCAGGGGGTTTAGGGTACTCACCAAACATCTAGATAAATTCCTTGAGGGGCCTAGTTTCCAATATGGGGTTACTTGTGGGTTTTTTTTTGCTGTTTACGTACCTTAGGGGTCCTCCAAATGCAACATGGTGCCCGCAATCTTTTTCAGCCAAATTTCCTTTCCAAAATTCAAATATTGCTCCTTCCGTTCCAAGCCTTCCCATTTCTCCAAACAAAGGTTTCAGATCACATGTGAGGTATCACCGCGCTCATAAAAAAGTGGGTAACAAACATTGGGTCAAATTTTGGGAATTACCTCTTGAAAAAGTGAAAAGATTGATGCTAAAGCAACATTTTTGAGAAAAAAATGAAAATTTTCAATATGACAACGTAACGTTATCAAAATCTGTGAAGTACCTGTGGGTCCAAAATGCTCACTATACCCCTAGATAGAAGCCTTGAGAGGTCTAGTTTCCAAAATGGCATCACTTGTGAGGCGTTTCTGCTGTTTAGGTACCTTAGCGGACATGTAAATGCTGTAAATGGTGCCTGCAATCTATTTCATCCATTTGCTTTCCAAAATTCAAATATTGCTCCTTCTGTTCCGAGCCCTCCCATTTGTCCAAACAAAGGTTTCTGACCACATGTGGGGTATTGGCGCATTCATAATAAAGTGGGTAACAAGTTCCATTTTGTTGTGTTATTTCTTCTAAAAGTGAATAAATTTGGGGTAGAGCAACATTTTAGGTAACATTTTATTTTTTGCTTTTTTTCATTCCACTTTGCTTTAGTTCCTGTGAAGCACCTGAAGGGTTAATAAACTTATTGGATGTGGTTTTGAGTACTTTGAGGGGTACAGTTTTTAGAATGGTGTCACTTTTGGGTATTTTCTTTCACCTAGGCCTCTCAAAGTTACTTGAAATATGATGTGGTCCCTAAAAAAATGGTTTTGTGAATTTTGTTGAAAAAATGGGAAATTGCTGATGAACTTTGAGCCCTTCTAACTTCCGAACCCCAAAATATTTTGTTTCAGAAATTGCGCTAATGTAAAATAGACATGTGGGAAATGTTATTTATTAACTATTTTGTGTGACATAACTCTCTGGGTTAGGCCCGTTTCACACATCAGTGAAAAACACAGACGTTCTTCACTGACGTGTAAAACACGCCCATGTCCCTCCGTGTGCCGTGAATCACGGCACACGTGGGTTGTCTAAGTGCAATCTGGGCTCGGTTCTCCGTGGTCCGTGATTGCACTTAGCGATCAACTCACCTGTGCCCGCTCCCGCTCTCCATGGTGCTGAACACTCCCGCGGTGCAGTATCCGGCTGGCGCTGACCCCCGCAGGAGCTGCTTCCAGGTCGGCTGTGTCGTGCATTCATGAATATGCATGACAGTAATGAGCCGGCTCAGAAGCAGCAGGGAGAACAGGCTGCACAGAGCGTCGCTGGAGCCGGGTGAGTTAAAATGATTTTTATTTTATATGCATGTTTTTTTCTGGCACGTGTTTCACGGATCACACCACTGCGTGATCCGTGGGACATCAGTGATGCCAGAAAAAAATGGACATGTCTCCGTGCGGCAATCACGGACACGCGTGAACGCTGCACGGAGACATGGTCAGTGAAAAATCACTGATGTGTGAGCAGACCTATTGATTATAATGGATCTGCGTATGTCAGTGATTCTGGTACGTTTAAAAAAAAGCACAAACGTACCAGAATCACTGACGTGTGAAGGGGGCCTTAAGGGCATAAAAATTAAAAGTTTGAAAATTGCAAAATTTTCATAATTTTTATCAAATTTCCGATTTTTTCACAAATAAAAGCAAAAAATATTGTTCTAAATTTATAACTATCATGAAGTACAATATGTCATGAAAAAACCATGTCAGAATCACTGGGATCCGTTAAAGCGTTCCAGAGTTATAACCTCATAAAGGTACACTGGTCAGAATTGCAAAAAATGGCCTGGGCATTAAGTACAAAACTGGCTTCGTCCTTAAGGGGTTAAAAATTAAATCCCGCAAAAAAACAAACAAATAAACAAACAAAACACAAACAGAGTAAGATAAACAGAAGAAGCCAGGGAACTAAAAGGACAGACAGTGGTAGGAACAGGAGCAATGCTTGTGGCTTGTGGTACGGCCCCTGAGTACACCTCCTCAGTGGTAGTGTGGCGTGTATAGCAGCACAATGCAGTTTATATATTTTTCATGAACTATGATATATTAATAGTTGTATGATGATTGAAATTCTCACGGCCAGATCTTTCTCCTCCCTGACATTATCTGTCAAGGGAGAGTCGAGAGACTCTATGCACGGTAGACAGTCTGCCAATCCTGCTGATATTGGCAGGTTCGGCCAACTTTAGTGCAGTGTGTACAGGATTCTTAAACTTGCCATACCTGGTGTGATGTGAACAGAGATGTATGTCACTGTAAAGAATATTAATATATAAATGTACATAATGTATTCGCAAAGCCAAATATTGCCGAATATTTGCGATATTTGATCATCCCTAATAAGGACCTCATAGTAAATGCCGTAGCTCTTTAACTAGATATAAACAATGAAGAAATGGGGAGCCATGAAGAAAGTAATAACACATAGCGTGCCATGTAGTCTTTTAAGCTGCTTTTATTATAAAGTGCACATAAATGCAGCCAGACAAAGATGTCTAGTGGATTAAAAATCCATAAAAGTGAAAAAGATATACAAAAAACAGAAAAGAAGGTTAGGGGGAAACAGAATCCCATATAGGAGAGGTTTACCTACATGTTCATTATAAAAGGTCACATATACAAAGTAGTAAGTAACATAGTCCTAATAAATAGGAGACCGTTATATATTATCTATATATATAATTGCCTTATTCTGTCTGTCTGTCTGTCTGTCTGTCTTGCTCCAAAATTGTGTCACCGTGACAGTGTCATGCCGCACACACACAACACCCAACACATAAACACTGCAGCATACATAAATATATACACATACCGCGCAACACACACACTGCACAAAACATACCTCCCCCAAAACACACACACGCACTCCACACCCACACAAACCGCGCAACACACACAGCACCACACACACAGAACGCTGCAGACACACAACGCTCCGCATACAACGCAACACACACAACGCGACACACAAACAACACCGCTCTCACACACCCCCACACCCAGACAACACCCAGAACATTTACAGTGCCCTACACAAACACTGGCAACTACACACAACATCGATATATATAACAAAAAACATACATTAACTACACAATAAATTCTAGAATACCCGATGCGTTAGAATCGGGCCACCTTCTAGTATTATATATTGACAATGGTATCTAGTATAACATATAGGGTTATAAATACAAAATAGTGAGGATCACAGTCAAAGTAAATGTGTCGCCAGGGGTTAAGGGGATACCCAGAACCGGGCCAAGGGGTCGCTTCTGGAAACGTGATCACGGTGTCGTGACCCGGTCTGTGATCCCTGGTTCCACAATAGAAAGGGGGTTATGTACGTGACGCCACCCGTGGAATGTGATCAGAGATCACCACCGCTGCTGCAGAACCTCTGGGGGTGATGGAGGGCAGCTTGAGATGGGACGGCTCCCCACAGGTAGAGCCTTCTCCCCGGGGCAGTGTGATAGTCTATGGGGGAGTGCAAGACGAGCTCAATTTCTTCCAACCCCTCTGGTTCCTTTTCCACGTCCCCTGAGTGTGGCATCCGGGATAAGGCATCTGCATTCCCATTCTTGCGGCCTGCCCTGTATTTGATGACAAAGTTGTAGTTTGACAGTCGGGCTATCCATCGCTGTTCCAGCGCACCTAATTTTGCCGAGTCCAGGTGGGTCAACGGATTATTGTCAGTAAAGATAGTAAATTCTGCTGCTGCCAGGTAGTGTTTGAAACGCTCTGTTACAGCCCAAAGTACTGCCAGTAGTTCTAACTTGAAGGAGCTGTAATTCTCAGGGTTTCTTTATGTAGGCCGGAGCTTCCTGCTTGCAAAGGCAATAACTCTATCTTTACCTTCCTGCTTTTGAGACAATACTGCTCCCAGTACTAAAGCTGGCATCCGTATACAAAAGGAAGGGTTGATGGTAATCTGGATATGCCAGAATCTCTTCTCCTGTCAGTGCCCTGTTTAACTTCTTAAAGGACTCTTCTCTCTCATCACTCCACTGGAAAGGAGGATTCCGGGCTGCAGACTTCTGTGACTGTCCTACTAGGATGTCTTGTAGGGGTGCTGCTAACTTCGCGAACCCTTTTATGAATCTTCTATAGTAGCCCACCAGTCCCAGGAATTGCCTCACCTCTTTCACGCTGGTGGGTCTCGGACAATCTCTTATCACGGTAACTTTTTCAGAATACGGTGCTACCCCTTCTGAGCTCACGACATGTCCCAGGTACTGTACCCTTAGCTTTAGAAGGTGACACTTGGATGGCTTGATTTTCATGCCGTATCCAGATAAGGCTTCAAACACTTCTGCCAGGTCTTGTAGATGCTGTTCATAGGTCTTGGAGTAGACTATGACGTCATCCAGGTACAGGAGGACAGTTTCTAATGCCAATACCCACATGTCAGATCTAGGGTGGAAAAGTAAGTAGCGGATTTTAATGCAGCCAATGACTCTTCTATCCTAGGTAATGGGTATACATCCTTGTGTGTAATGCAGTTGATCTGTCGGTAGTCTACGCACATCCTCATGGTCCCATCTTTTTTTCTAACTAGCACTAGTGGGGCTGCCCAGGGGCTACAACTGTCTCTTATTACCCCGGCTTCTTTCATTTCTTTGAGCATGTCTTTGGCGCATTGGTAGTGAGCCGGTGGTACTGGCCTGTACCTCTCCTTTATGGGTGGATGGTTACCTGTGGCTATAGTGTGCTCTACCCCTTTGATCTAACCCAAAGTCTAATGGGTGTTTGCTGAATATTTGTTCATATTCTTTCACTACCCTGTATACTCCATGCTTTTGATGGGAGGGTGAAAAATCGGTACCTACATGTAGCTTTTAGCATCAATCCTCCAGCTTTCCCTCTGAGCCATTGTCCTCCACCTGACTTGACGGGCTCAAGGGCTCAACGGTGGTGATGGCGTTGTTATCAACCGTATATAGCTTAGCGATGGTAGCATACTTTGGTAGGGTGACCTCATCTTCCCCACAAATTAGAAGGCGTATTGGCACTCTTCCCCGATGTGCCTCAACTATTCCTCTGGCCGTCAGTACAGTGGGCCTACTGTCTGAGTACATGGGTTCTACCAGGGCCTGATAGTCTCGCCCTCTGATGCCTATTGCGGCTCTACACCAGACCAGCATTTCCGTTTTGGGAGGAATTACAATGGGTATAGGGTCACTTACCCTTGCACTGCCAATTTCACCTCCTGACATTTCTACCTGCTGCTTCAGCATCAAGGCTTTAATTTCCTTCTGCAGGAGTCTCTGTTGCCCAGGTTTGGCAGTCTCGGCGATCTGCTGCAAGACAGTAATTACCTCTGCAAAACAATTTTTAATTACATTCATTCCTAGCAGCATAGTTGGCTCACGTTCTCGCCGGTCAACATCAACAATGACAATACCCTGATTCTGCAATTCTACTCTTCCAATCTTAATGGTCATTTCTCTGAAACCAACCTGTGGTACTAATTCACCATTGCTAGCCCATATATTCAATGCAATGTTAGATGGACCACTGCTAACATCTGAATCAGCCCAGTACCTCTTATAAAGGACATACGGAATTGATGTAATTTGGGAACCAGTGTCCAGCAAGGCGTTGAGCGGAATGCCATCCAGCACAATGGGAATGACTGTACGTCCTCCCACATACTTGTCGTGCCAGGGTGAGGGGCCTTGAGAGTTCATTCCAGAGGAGCGGCCCGCCTTCCCAGGGGATCCCCATTTAAAGCACATTCCCGGGCCAAGTGACCTGGCTCCTTGCAATGGTGGCAAATGGGCTGTCCATCCGGCTGGTAGCGGTCGCAGGGTCGTCCTCTCGTCGCTTGGTATCTCCTAGGCCTCATCCACGGGACATCCTCCTTGATGGTCGCCAACTCAATCTTGGGTGCAGACTTGGATCCACGCAGCTCCTGGACGATTCTAGCCATGGAAGTAACAGTGTCTGTCAGAGCATCAAGCTTTTGATGGAGAGCCTCATTAGTGATGGGCTCCAGGTGGTTAGCAGCAGCCGCTCACATGGCCGATGTCACTGGCACTACTGGCTGCTGGGGTGCCGCTGTAGGGTGTTGAACAGAGTCTATATCCCGGGGCTCATCTACCTTCTGGAGGCGGATGGCTCTATCCTTTAGCTGGGCAAATGTTAGTCCTGGATCCTGGATCACCATCATGCTCAGTTGTCCCCGGTGGGAAGGGGATGAGAGTCCATCCAAGAATTGGTCTATCAGCAGCTTATCTGCTCCGGGGGCTAAGGTAGGTTCTGCTAACTTAAGTGCTCTGAGCGCCTCCTGCAAGTTTAAGGCAAAGTCTCTTGCGCTCTCTCTAGGTTTTTGCTTGCATCCAAAGAACTTCATTTTAGCCCGGCTGCCGGCAGTGGATTCAAAAGCTGCTTTTGGTCCAGCTATTATGTGCTCTGCAGTGTCTTTTGCATCATCTGACCAGGACGTAACCTCTCGCTGAGCATTGCCGGTTAACTATCCCATAAGCATACCGACACGCTGGGCTTCCGTCAGGGGGTACATGCTGTAGTAGATTTTTAGCTTTCCGATAAAGTCATTAAGTGTGTTGGGCTCACCTGAGTACTGCGGCAGCCACACTGCACCCGGGGTGTACGGCATCAGGAATGGCATGATAGGGGCCGCTGCACTGCCGGGTACAACAGCTTCTCCCTGCTGCGACATCTTTGCGCCCCCTTAGTTAATTTCACCAGTCTTCTTCACAGAAAGCCTGGGGCACTTTCCTGCGTCTTCGTTCGGGTCGCAGCACGGAGCGCACCTCCTCTGCGTCTCCGTTCGGGTCGCAGCACACTCTTTTAGCAGTGGGTGGAGTCCTGGTTTTGGCGCGCTGTTCTCCCGCGCGTAGCAGCTAATGGTGCGATCCAAGATGGCGGCTGGAGAATTTTAATTTCCGTTTTTGAATCCGTTTTTGGATTTTCCAGGTATCTTTGCAAAGTTTAAAGTAAGTTCTTTGTTGCAACAATTCACAGGGCAAGTCATTTATGCGATTCAATAAGTATTTACAGGCACACGTCACCCAGGTTGCAGCCGGGTCCATTCCGGATCCTGTTCGTGACGCCAAAGTTGTGTCGCCAGGGGTTAAGGGGATACCCAGAACCGGGCAAAGGGGTCGCTTCTGGAAAGGGGATCACGGTGTCGTGACCCAGTCTGTGATCCCTGGTTCCACAATAAAAAGGGGATTATGTATGTGACGCCACCTGTGGAATGTGATCAGAGATGACCACTGCTGCTGTAGAACCTCTGGGGGTGATGGATAGCAGCTTGAGATTGGACGGCTCCCCACGGGTAGAGCCTTCTCCCCGGGGCAGTGAGATAGTGTATGGGGGAGTGCAAGAGACACGAGCACAATAAACAAGCAGACTCACGGTTTAGCAGTTTCTTTGTCCTTTACTGATGATAGTATTCAGCAGAGTACTGTCCACGGAGTCTGTGAAGGATTCAGGGTTTCTCCCACCCAGCCAGGCCGTTTTGGCTTCCTTATCTGCACTGTGTGTGTGGCCCTACTGCTGTATAAACTAGGCAGCCGACCCTGTTCTCCTCACGGGTACCAATCTGACAGGCAACTCGAGTCCTTACTTGTATGTTCCTGAACTCTGCAGTGTTGCTGTGTATGTGGTACAGATGAAGAATGTGGAATCTTCACTTCTCCGGTGTTAGCTGTGCGGTGTGTAATCTGCACAGCCTCGGATCCGGCATCCGTTCTGTGTGCTCCATTGGGGTGAGTTCAGCAATACTCTGTCTCCTAGGTATATTCCTCTGGTTAATCTGTCTCCTTTCCTCAGACCCTCGGCTTAGGCCTGGAATTGGTCAGTGGACCCTGTGGTGAGCTTGAGCAAGCTCCAACCTACAGATCCTCCTTCCTCAGTCCTCTCAGGAACTGAACTGCACTGACTGCACACTTCCTCTCCACACCAGAATATACAGGGAGGCAGCTTAGTCTCCCCCTTCTGGCCTGGAGGTATTGGTGTTGTATGGGGAGTTAACCCTTTGTGTTGTTACTGTGACATATGAATCCTGGGGTGCTACATAAACCCCCCCTTCACAGAAAAAAACAAACCCTCATATATTAACAATAGTAGACAGAGGAGGTCACATCACGGCCATTCACTTACAGAGAGTATCAGATACAAAAAGCATGTGTACAAAAACATTAATAGTGAATAGGCAACTGGAGATCATACTTACTGTCAAATACCAGGGGTACACCAATACTGGAGCATGGGACAGGTCCTGACACGTGTTTCGCAGGGCTGCTTCAGAAGACCCTGATGTGACCTCCTCTGTCTACTATTGTTAATATATGAGGGGGGGTTGTTGTTTTTTTTTTTTACTTGGATTGTGATCCTCACTATTTTGTATTAATAACCCTATATGTTATACTAGATACCATTGTCAATATATAAGGGTCTCATATTTATTAGGACTATGTTCTTTACTTCTTTGTATATGTGACCCTTTATGTACATGTGGGTACTCTCCTGTATGGGATTCTGTTTCCCCTTAACCTCCTTTTCTGTTTTTTTGTTTATCTTTTTCACTTTTATGGATGTTTAATCCACTAGCCATGTTTGTCTGGCTGTACTTATTTGCACTTTATAATAAAAGTAGCTTAAAAGACTACATGGCACGCTATGTGTTATTACTTTCTTCATTTATGCCATTAGGCTCCCCATTTTTTCATAATTTGTTATATAAATTTAAGTATGATTTGGAAAACCTTTGTCGAATATTACAAATTATCTGAATTGATTTTTGTTAGATTTTTTTTCTATTGATTTATCCTGATATTATGGAATACAAAAGATTGGTGCATTTATTGGGTACTCCTTGTGGGGACCAATATATGATAGCAATGTTCACCTCCATAATGTTTAATTATTTTGATTCCTATTTCCATTTTTTTACTGTAAGCATTCATGTGTTCTAGGTGGTTGTCAAGACAAGGACAGAATATCAGTCGGAACAAAAGAACAAGAAAATTAGAGTGCCAAAAATTGCAGAGTTCACTGTGAGCTTCACGGATGGGGTGACTGAGAGGTTAAAGGTACTTATCTGTATTCTCGTCGGTGATACCTTAGTTCCAGTTACTTGCTTGGTACAGATTCTGAAAATGTTTTTTTAGTCCAAAGTTTAACCAGATTGTATTTTTTTGTTATTGCTCTTTTTTAATTTTTGTTTTTCACAAATTTAAATATGTTTTATTAAATTAAGAAATAAACGGCTTACGAACTAGTTGCCCGTGGTAGAGATATGCCTTAATTCAACAATAACTATGTGACTTATAGCAATTATTAAACATATATCATTTTAGAGGATGGAGGCCTGTTGTTTTTTCTGATACAGAGCTCTACATCATCAGGCATAGACAGTTTAAAAATAACATGCTGTCTGTGACACGTCACTGGCATCAGGCTCTCAGTCCCAACATTACGGTGCTCTTAGATTACAAACCGTGATGGGCAAACCCGAACTGTAAAGTTCGGGGTCTGTATCAGACAACTAGTATCTACGCACAAACCCCAAACACGGACTTCTCAGGGAAGTCCAGGTTACTGATCCAGCTTGGACACCGGATGAAAAAAAAAGGAAGCAAAATGGGGACTAAAGAAGGACAGACAATTATACTTACTGAGTTTCTGTGTGGCTGTCACACTGTTTACTGGTCACATTAAACCTTATGAATATTCACTACTTCCCCCACCCTCTGTTACAACATCTGTGATTGGTTGCAGTTAAACTGCTGGTGTGCCGGCGTCTGTGATTGGTTGCCGTCACACTACCTGTCTGGGTACCTGAAGTGGAGTTTAAAAATAAATAAATAATTGGAAAAAATAGCATAGGGACTCCTGTATTTTGATACCTAGAGCAGATAAAGCAGACAATTCGAGGCTGCAACCCCCAGCAATGAGCATTATCTTGGCTGTGTATCAAAACATGAGGGACTCCATGCGGCTTTTTAAACTTATTTAAACAAATTATTAAATGAAACAGAGAGCAGTTCCCCCAATTTTGATACCCAGCCAAGATAAAGCAGAGAGCTGGGGGCCGGTACTCTCAGTCTGCAGAGGTTCATGATTTATGCACCCTCCCCAGTCTAAAAATGGCAGTCCGCTGCTTCTCCAGATTTGGCGCATCCATTAGATGTTCCAGCCTCTCATTGTCTGTTTTATTTGCACTGTGTATCAAAATACAGGGGGCCATTGTCATGATGTATGTAGTTTTCTCCATCCCATATTTTTTGTATAAGATGCCATGTGATGTATTTTACCTTCTCACTGTATTTGCTGTAATACTATGTCAGGATGTGATGTAACTTTCCTTTGGTTGTACTTACTGGACACTTTGAAATGTCTTGGGATGTAAGTGACCATACCTTCCCCCCCAGTCTGTATCATATTGCAATCAGGCTTCAGCAGTAGCTATTGTCATTGATTTGGTGGGGGTTGCATATATATATTGTTCTTCTCAGCATGGGACTTCTCCAATCTACAACTTGGTAAACAGAACAGAGCCAGCAGTCTAAAGTCCATTCATGCATCAAATGGCCAGGGGGAGGTGTGCCCACCTAAGGGGCTGATCCCAGGAGAGAAGAACATGTTAGTTCAGTTAGTTGGATCTCGGCTGGAGACGTACTGGGATCTATAGCTGAGGCTGGATCCTGGGGTCTGTGTGTGTGGACTGTTACAGACTGGAGATCCGCGGCCACGTGGGATTGTGTTTTGTTGTTCACCCTGTTGGACTCAAGGAACTCATATAAGGACCATTGCCCTAATTTCCCTGGCATCGGAATACCAGGCGGTGCCCCTGGATCTTTTGTTTTTTTGTTGTGGACTCCTTGCAGATTTGAAGGATTTATATTTATGTTTGCTGCTTTATCTTTGTGGTTCCAATAAAGCCCTTTGGATTGTTCCTTGGCCTGGCGTCCCTCACTGCTCTGTTGCATACCCCGTCACAAACTGGTGGCAGCGGCGGGATCAGAGCAGAAAGAATGGAGGACAACGGCCCATTAACATCTGGAATCAGAACCTCAGAGTACAAGAACTGGACTGTGGTGAGCCTACAAACAATGGCCTGTGAATTAGGAGTCGGTTACAAAGGACTCTCTAAGGAGCAACTAATTGAGGCATTGGAAAACGCTTGCCTGCAAGATGGCACCGAGGAACAATTTCCACAGCAAAGGGAGGAAAGACGGGAGCTGGAGGTAAATACCCAAAAAAGTCAATGGATTGTGTGGTATGAGGAGGAGATGGCACTGCTTGGAAATGAGGCCACCATAGAAGATAAGAGGGAGGCTATTCGCGGAGCTAAGGAGAGGGCATTGCTGGAGAGGAGATTTGCTGTGGAAGCAGCTAGAGGCTCCAGACAAACTTTAACCACAGCACCAACTATGATGGAATTCTCCAGAGTGTCCCGCAAGGACTTTAAGCCATTTAATGAAGCTGCAGGTTACATTGAGGGCTTCTTTCAGGACTTTGAGCATCAGTGCCGATTAATGGAAGTCCCAGAAAGAGAGCGAGTCAGACACCTGGTGGGCCTCTTGGACGGTGGAGCTGCCGACGCCCATAGAGCTATGGACCCTCAGTGGAATTGTGAGTATGGGGAGATAAAACAGACCATTCTGGAACATTATGCTGTGACCCCAGATACTTATAGGACTAAGTTCCGTACATTAGCCTGTGATGGGGAAGTGTCTTTCAAGATGTTTGCCCACAGACTGAAACAGGTATGCCATCGCTGGCTGGAGGGAGAGGGGGCCTTAACTTGGGAGACGTTCATCCAGGTCATCCTAAAAGAACAGTTTTATGCCAAGTGCCCTACTGAGATTCAGGAATGGGTGTGTGAGAGGAGACCAGAGACAATGGAACCAGCTGCTGCTCTAGCTGATGAGGTGCTCACTATCAAGCCTCAATGGAAGAAGCTGCTAGCAGAGGGAGCAAAAATGACCAGCTCCCCAACACCAGAGGTTCCTTGTCCTTCAGTGTCCAATGTTCCTCGACCTAGATCACCACCTCATGTGGATACCCGTGTGTACGTGCCTCCAGTTGTTTCTACCACATTTTTTGGAATACGACGAGGAGAGAAAGTAGAAGAGCGGAGATGTTATAGCTGTGGGCATCCCGGACATCTGCGCGCCACATGCCCATCTATCCAGTGGAGTCATCCTCCAAATCGACAACCACCTCCAGCACCTGCACCTCCCTATCAGTCACCAAGGTCTCCTACCTACTTCTCCAGAAGGCAAACTGGATGGAGTGAGACGCAGCGCAGATGTTATCAATGTGGGCAGCCTGGTCATCTGCAAGCTCACTGTCCAGGTGTTCAGAGGCAGAACAGCTGCAGACCACCTTTGCCTGTCCATTATCTACAGACATCTTCAGCAGGAGAAGAGCTGGATTCAGGCCCTGATGATTTGCCAAGTGACCCTGATATCTTGACTTCCCTACCAGGAGTCTATGGAGTGCGAGCCACAGCCACGCGTTCTTATGATCTTCAGCATACACATCTACAGGAGGTCGTGCTGGATGGCCAAAAAGTTGTTGGCTTTCGTGACACTGGGGCTTTTCTCACCATCGCAGATCCCCGAGTAATTCAACCAGAAGCAATTCAAAAGGGACCAGGAATTGCCATTGAATTGGCTGGAGGTACTCAAAGATACATTCCAAGAGCGAGTGTGACCCTGGATTATGGCTTTGGGGCAAAACAATGCATAATCGGTGTGATGAGCGGCCTTCCTGCAGACATACTCCTAGCCAATGATGTGGGAGATATACAATGCCGATTTGTGGGTGCAGGAAGCAGAGTTTAAGTGAAGGAGGATATAAACTGGACCCGAACATTCAACCCTACATCTTCATCATACACTAAAGAACCTGGAGCCAACACCCAAAATGCAGACGGATTGTCCAGGCAAGAGGAGCCTTGAGTCCTGTCAGCCATGCCTGCGTGTACTTAACCAGCGACCTGTAGAGGTCCCTAGTACGTACACAAGTTGGGAGGGGAAGGAATTGTCATGATGTATGTAGTTTTCTCCATCCCATATTTTTTGTATAAGATGCCATGTGATGTATTTTACCTTCTCACTGTATTTGCTGTAATACTATGTCAGGATGTGATGTAACTTTCCTTTGGTTGTACTTACTGAACACTTTGAAATGTCTTGGGATGTAAGTGACCATACCTTCCCCCCAGCCTGTATCATATTGCAATCAGGCTTCAGCAGTAGCTATTGTCATTGATTTGGTGGGGGTTGCATATATATATATTGTTCTTCTCAGCATGGGACTTCTCCAATCTACAACTTGGTAAACAGAACAGAGCCAGCAGTCTAAAGTCCATTCATGCATCAAATGGCCAGGGGGAGGTGTGCCCACCTAAGGGGCTGATCCCAGGAGAGAAGAACATGTTAGTTCAGTTAGTTGGATCTCGGCTGGAGACGTACTAGGATCTATAGCTGAGGCTGGATCCTGGGGTCTGTGTGTTTGTACTGTTACAGACTGGAGATCCGCGGCCACGTGGGATTGTGTTTTGTTGTTCACCCTGTTGGACTCAAGGAACTCATATAAGGACCATTGCCCTAATTTCCCTGGCATCGGAATACCAGGCGGTGCCCCTGGATCTTTTGTTTTTTTTTGTTGTGGACTCCTTGCAGATTTGAAGGATTTATATTTATGTTTGCTGCTTTATCTTTGTGGTTCCAATAAAGCCCTTTGGATTGTTCCTTGGCCTGGCGTCCCTCACTGCTCTGTTGCATACCCCGTCACAGCCATACTACCTTTTTTCCAATTGTTTATTTATTTTTACACTCCACTTCAGGGACCCAGACAGCTAGTGTGAGGGCAATCAATCACAGACTCCAGCACAAAAGGTGGGCGGGGGAAGCAGGACTGCAACAGATCACAGATGCCATCACAAAGGATGGGCGGGGAAGCAGGACTGCAACCAATCACAGACGCCAGCACAGAAGGTTGATGGGGGAAGCAGGACTGCAACTGATCACATTTGCCGGCAGTGTAACTGCAACCAATCACAGATGCTGTCACAGAGGGTAGGCGGGAAAGCAGTGACTATTTATGAGATTTAGTGCTCGGACCTGGAAGTAGTGTGACAGCTGCACAGAAACTCAGTAAGTATAATTGTCCTGCTTTAATCCCCATTTTTCTTCCTATTGCAGCCCCTTAGCTCATACTGCCACCATTTTATAACACTTCTGGTCACTTAGTCTTCTATGGGATTTGGCATTTAGGGTCAAGTTCAGGTCAAGTCTGGTCCCGAACTGGACTAATGTTTTAAGTCCAGCCACCCTGCCGAACCCAAACATCAGCAGGTTCACCCATCTCTAATTACAAAGCATAAACCTGCCTCTAAATTTCCTTTAAAATATTTTGGAAAAACTAAAAAGAGTGGAATGTATGAACCTGCAAAAATATGTTCTTAAATTACAGTACATTGCTGCTTATGTTGCTCAACCAGTCACAGATAAATGTACAGACTGAAGTAAAAAAAATATCTGTGAAATATCTGGTAGCACTTTTTAGATAAGAATGTGATACATGATTAATGTCTGGCTGTGCCTGGCCTACACTTTGCTCTTCTAAGGCCTAAGACACACAGCATGAAAATCGGTGTGAGTGGAGTGCGATAAAACATCGCATTCCCCTCGGACCAATATTAGCCTATGTGCCAGCACACATGAGCAATTATTTTCTCAGCCCTAACCGGACCGAGAAAACAATCGCAGCATGCTGCCACTGTAATGCAATCCTGTTTTCTCTCGCACCTGTTTCGCCCGGGGACCAGGGGTACTCAGATCCGGGCCACAGAGTCACTTCTGTGGGTATCACGATGGCGTGACCCGGTCTGTGATCCCAGGCTCCACAGTAAAAGGGGATTTGTTAAGGGAGATTGTCCGTGACGCCACCCACGGTTGTGGTGAGGTTGGAACACCACCGCTGCTTTGGACGGGGATCCCGGGAGCGATGGTATGGGGCAGCTAGATGTTATTTCTCTCCTCCGTGGGTAGGGGGTTGGTTGTCCCGGGGCCCGGTGATGGGGTAAGCAGGGAGCAGGGCGCAGTGCTGCAGTGCGGTGCCCGAGGGCACGGGTGTACTCACAAGAAAGTCACACGGAGTCACTGGTGAACTAAGAATTGCCGGTGTCCGCGGCCTCCGGTACGGGGGTGTTAGTGTCCCACACACGGTGCAGCAGCCCTTGTTGTTCCTTCCCTGCAGTCAAGTGCCTTTTCCTCCTCTCTCTTCCTCTTTCTCCTCAGCCGGGAACGGGGAATCTACTCCCCTGTAGTGATCCGGGTACCCAGGTACCGAGGGGCCACCGCCCTGCTCCGGCTACCTGTTCTGGGCCCTTCCTCACTATGGCCTGTCCCGGCCCTTTCAGAGCACGCTTCACTCCCAGCCTGGGAGCTAACTCCAGACCTCTGTCCTGTCTGCCCTCCACACACTCTCTGCTCCAGCCCCTCCCCTCTCCTCTGCTTTTCTCTTACACTGGGGCTGTGGCTTGTCTGGCTGCACCGGTGTGAGATCAGATTACCAAGGAGGATTAACTCTTTCTGTGACAACCTGGCTGTGCCAGGGCGTCACACACCCCCTTGGTAAAACACGGCCCGTCCTCGGGCCGTCGAGGCACCAACATTTATTAAAACTGGAAAAAAGGATATAACATTTTAAACATTTTCACACATGCATTTTCAATAATAGCAACGTAACGAGTCCTTTTGTCACCCACCCAAACAACCTAGCCTTGGTGCTGCCCCTAAAACCCAGGCAGCACCCCTTGACCCCAGTCCAGGAACAGCCCCAAATTGGTCAACGGGACCGGTACTTCGCTGCCGTTGTGGCCGGGCGGACTGCCGGAGCCGTCGTCATCTCCGTCGCGGCCGGGCGGACTGCCGGGGCCGGTGGCATGGTGGTGACAAAGGTGGGGCCTGGGGACCCCAGGTCTGGGTCCTCCCCAACAGGCGCTGCGGGCTCCGTTACCGGTAACAGGGGTAACGGGTCGGTGCATCGCTGCGGCGGCCTCTCCAGGAACCAAATGTTGGCAGAGTCCTGGCGTCCCTGCCTTTACAGTCCTTGTCACATAAGCTGCGGTTCCTTCTTTCTGCTCCCCCTTGGTACTCGGGAGCAGTCCTTCCAGCAACTTTTAAAGTTTCCCTTTCGCTTCCGGTCCTCCGGAGCTTCACTTCCGCCCGCGTTCTCAGGGGGGCGGAGCCTCTTTTTCGCGCCCAACACTTGGGGAAGAAGGTGCTGGGCGGGAGATTTTCGTGCCAAAAATGGCGGCAAAGATGGCGACTTTAAGATTTTTGCAGCGGATCACCGCTGACAGTCCAGAATAAGGCGCACTTCCTCCAGGTAACTGGATGGGTTCGATCCTGTTCGTGACGCCAAATGTTTCGCCCGGGGACCAGGGGTACTCAGATCCGGGCCACAGAGTCACTTCTGTGGGTATCACGATGGCGTGACCCGGTCTGTGATCCCAGGCTCCACAGTAAAAGGGGATTTGTTAAGGGAGATTGTCCGTGACGCCACCCACGGTTGTGGTGAGGTTGGAACACCACCGCTGCTTTGGACGGGGATCCCGGGAGCGATGGTATGGGGCAGCTAGATGTTATTTCTCCCCTCCGTGGGTAGGGGGTTGGTTGT
Organism: Anomaloglossus baeobatrachus; assembly: GCF_048569485.1. Taxonomy (NCBI): domain Eukaryota; kingdom Metazoa; phylum Chordata; class Amphibia; order Anura; family Aromobatidae; genus Anomaloglossus; species Anomaloglossus baeobatrachus. The sequence continues at coordinate 194,064,944 of NC_134356.1, read as the reverse complement.
CTCGGGGCCCGGTGATGGGGTAAGCAGGGAGCAGGGCGCAGTGCTGCAGTGCGGTGCCCGAGGGCACGGGTGTACTCACAAGAAAGTCACACGGAGTCACTGGTGAACTAAGAATTGCCGGTGTCCGCGGCCTCCGGTACGGGGGTGTTAGTGTCTCACACACGGTGCAGCAGCCCTTGTTGTTCCTTCCCTGCAGTCAAGTGCCTTTTCCTCCTCTCTCTTCCTCTTTCTCCTCAGCCGGGAACGGGGAATCTACTCCCCTGTAGTGATCCGGGTACCCAGGTACCGAGGGGCCACCGCCCTGCTCCGGCTACCTGTTCTGGCCCCTTCCTCACTACGGCCTGTCCCGGCCCTTTCAGAGCACGCTTCACTCCCAGCCTGGGAGCTAACTCCAGACCTCTGTCCTGTCTGCCCTCCACACACTCTCTGCTCCAGCCCCTCCCCTCTCCTCTGCTTTTCTCTTACACTGGGGCTGTGGCTTGTCTGGCTGCACCGGTGTGAGATCAGATTACCAAGGAGGATTAACTCTTTCTGTGACAACCTGGCTGTGCCAGGGCGTCACACACCCATTCAAGTGTATGGGGCGAGAGAAAAATCACACTACACTCGCAGTACACCGGTGTACCACAAGTACAGGGCAAGAATGGCAGTAGCCGTCTACTGAGGAGAAAGGGAGATAAATCCCTCCCTCCCCTCCTCAGTGTTGGCCCGCCCCTCCTCAGTGCCGAACCACCCCCCGCAGCTGAGGTCCGCTCGCACGATCGGACCTCAGTTGCAGGGATATACGCATGACACTCTGCTCTGCTGTACTGCCAGCGCGAGCCGAGTGTCATGCGAGGGGATTGCAGTAATGCCCGTGTGGCCCTAGCCTAATACTAGCCAGTCATGGTAAAAAGTAGATGAAGAATGACCATTATTAGCCATTATCAGTGCTGGCTTTGTCATGTTCTCTTGGCTTTTTATGTTTTGTCATACCTTTGTTCTTTACACTGACTGTCACAACGTTGTACATTTCATTCCTTTTAAGAGAACTGCCAGTCTTTCTTCTATTAACTGCCATTATCTACAATTTTAAGGACTTCACCTTGCCCCACATAAGTAAATGGTGTCATTCTTTGAAAAGGGAAGTGTACAGTTGTTTGATACATTATTTTCTTTATCACCAAGTATTGTATAACTTTGTACTGTGCAGTAATATTTAGGCCACAATTCTATTTTCATCTCTGGCCACAAATTTACTTTATAATCAAAGACGGGTAATTATGCAGTCAACTGCTTAATGTAATTGAGTCACAGCCGTGAAACTGTTAGTGTACGTTTTACAGCTCATTTCTTTTAAAGTTTAACATTTCCGGATGACTCAGCTTTAAAGTTAGAAATTTTATTGCTGCTCAAGACAATAGTTGCACAGTAAGTAATTCCGAGAATTCAATTATGTAATTTTCTGTCTGCAACCAAAATTCTGCCGGGTCAGGTGTTTGTGGGCATTGACCATAAATAAATAAAAAAACACCATTAAATATGCACCAGATTCCTTGAGATGTTTTTCAGAAAGAGATGAGAAATATGATTATGAGACAAATATTTTTATGGACTACTTGCCTAAAAAACAGCTAAAGTGAGTCTCTCTTAAACCTAAATTACTATATATTTTACTTCTGTATTAATTATATGTTTATGTATCTCCAAAACATCATAATTTTTGAGTGACTGTCCAGAGAAATGGACCTTAAAAGAGTGGTCTGAAGGCCAAAATAATAATAATTGTCATTCTTAATCCCTATCTATTTACTGCCATGATTGAAACTATTTTCTAATATACTTGTGTCGCGGGCGGCGGGGCGCTACGCTCGCTAACGCTCGCGTCTGGCGCTGCTGCGGCTGCTGCTTGGTGGCTCGAGCGGTGGGCCAGATCCGGGGACTCGAGCGGCGCTCCTCGCCCGTGAGTGAAAGGGGGGTGGTTTGTTTGGGGATTTAGTCCGTGACGCCACCCATGGGTTGTGGTGAAGATGGGCACCACCGCTGCTGGTGACGGGGATCCCGGGAGCGATGGTAGGGAGCAGCTGGGATGTTGTTTTCCTCCTCCGTGGGTAGGGGTTGGTGGTCCCGGGGCCCGGTGGTTTGACGGGGAGGCAGGGTCGGTGAGGTGCAAGGTTGCAGGGACAGCGCGGCGTCTTGCCGGATGGCACGGGTGTACTCACTCAGCAATAGATGCACAAAGTCTCCGGTAAACCAAACGGCTGAATGGACGGGTCCCTCAGCCGGCTGCAGTGTCTCTCCCCTGACAGGTGATGGTGGCTGTCTTTCCCTGCACCCTTTGTGTACTGTGATGACTCCAATGGCTTCCCAACGGTAGTCCGCTCCCCGGTGTATAGATACCGGAGGAGCCCGTTCTGCCCGCAGGCGCTGGCCCTCGAATTTCTAGCCGGTGGCGGTGGCTGTTTATCCTCATGGTGTGAGCGGTTGCTTTCAATCGGGACTTAGTTGTTAGGGAACCCCGGGGGTTCCTGTCACATTCGGATTTGACTATTGATGGCGGCTCCAAGCCTGGTCGGGGTCCGATGGCCCTGCCTGTGTGCTTAGCTTCACTCCGTTCCCCGGTCCGGTACCGGTTGGCCACCGCCCAGCCCCGGTCCTTATGGCTCTGCGGAGTTCCACCAACTCCTGCAGATGGCCACCACCGTCTGACAACCTTGCTCTCATTGCCTGGGCTCCAACCCAGACACTCGCAGTACATGACCTCTCACTTTCACTTCCTGAACTCCACTCTGCTTTCCCGCCTCCAGGCCTGTGAACTCCTCGGTGGGTGGGGCCAACCGCCTGGCTCCGCCCCACCTGGTGTGGATATCAGACCCTGGAGTGAGGCAACAAGGATTTTTGTCTGACTAATGTAACTGTCTGGGGGGTGGGTGTGTGTGTGTGTGTTTTGTCTGTGGCTACCTGGCTAGTCCAGGGCGCCACACTTGCATAAAAAACCTCCTATCCTTCCCTATCTACAGTATCTACCTGCTATTCCATTTTTTCCGCTTAATTCCTTCTTATTTTGAGAATCCAAGTGCATGCTGGGAAATCAAACTGCGCGTCAGCAGTGGGCAGAGGCTGTGGTAACTGGTGCACCTTCTGCTCCCCTCCCCGAAAAGAAGCATCATAAGTGACACTCATTTCAGGGCCTGAGAAACTCCGTGCACGCTGTGCGATGTGTACAATGACAGCGTGCACTTTGTTGTTGGCTCAGATCGTCAGTAACAAGCCAGCAATAGAGAGGTGTCAGAATACTAAGCATCCAGAGACCAGTAACATCACATGGGGGGGTATTGATCTGTTGGCAGCTCATTACTGCTGATCTCAGCCGACAACAGAGCACACACTGTCATTGTGCACATCACACAGCGCACAGCGATTAGCCCAGATCCTGAAATAAGCATCTCTGATGACGCTTCGGGAAGGGGGCAGAGGTTGCAACCTGTGCCCCCTGATGACACTTTGTTTGAGCATCCCAGCATGCACTGGGATTCTCAAACAAAATATCAAAAGCGAAGTAGGGAGAAAAATTGCATGACAGTTATATTGCTTAATTATTGAAGGACAGGGAATAATTTTTAATGCTATTGTATTAGAAACAGTTTAGATTATGGCACTTAAAAGGGATTTAGAATGAAAATGACTTTGCCTTCATACCACCTGTTTACGTGGCAGATGCTTATGCGTAAGTGCTTCATGAGGCATTTTCAGTATATCCTGTGGTCATTGCTTCATGAAAAAGCAGGGTTTTAGGTGCTCTGTAAATTGGGGCTCAAAGTTAGTAAAATATGTGACTATACTGTATCAACTATCTTTTTAATGCTCCTTATAACATTGCTTTCGCAATTGTGAGAAGATACAAAGGGATGTACTGAATAAGTAGAAAAATCTAAAATGAATCTCTGGAGTGATGCCCATCATAACTTTTATCTTGTTAAAGCACAAAAAAAATCAGTCTAATGGATAATTTTCACCTTTTTAGCCTCTTTACTCACTCCTTTCTTGTTGCTGCTTGTTACATTAGGGCCTTAATCTATCGTTGTTTTTTCTTGTGCGAGTGCTACCTGTGCTTTTCACAGATCACACTTGTACCTTATATGGGGGTGTCCACATGTCCGATTTTTTTTTTCCTTACTCCAAGTGGTCTGTGCAAAATTGCAAAGACATTCACTGTGCGATCACTACAGAGCAGAGAAAGCAACTGAACATGTGTGTCCACCAATGAAGGTGGACCTACACTCCAGCCACATGACAAACAGCACTATTAATCCCTTCACAACCAATGGCATATAGTTATTTCATAAGCTGTGTCCCTGCCTTTGATGTGGGCTCACAAGCATAGCCCACATCTTTCTCTGCACTTGATGGCTGATTTAATCAGCCATCAAGTACTTCTAACAGTCTCGGGTGGATCTCAGATCCACCAGTGGCTGTTAACCAGTTAAATGTCACTGTCAATCACTGACAATGGCATTTAACAAGCGCGTCACTGATCCTGCCTATCGTCAGGCCTGTCACAAGATTGCGAGACACCTTTGGCTTGTCATGACAGCCAAGGGTCAGCTGATAACCCTCGTGCCATCAAAATCCTCCTGTATTTGCTGACTGAGAGCTGGCGTTCATAGGAAGTAGTGATTTTAGCTATACACAGCAGTGCTGATACACTGCTCAGTATAGCAGAGGCGATCAGACGATCAGCGGGTTAGTTTTACAATATATTGAACATGGTAAACTAAACCCCTCCAAAAAAAGAGGAATTTCACTTTTTTTGTAATTTCATCGTACAGCTGTCATATGGCTGGAAAAATAAAAAAAGTTATGGATCTTAGAAGAAGTTTAAGAAAAAATGAAAACAGAAAATTGCCCAGGGATGGGGATGTTAAAGTTGTTGAGCACCTTACAGCTGAAATCTTTCTCCAGTCTCTGAGACACACACAACTTTTAAGACACTCCTGATTCATTAAAGGCCCCGTCACACTAAGCAACATCGCTAGCAACATCGCTGGTAACGAACAACTTTTGTGACGTTGCTAGCGATGTTGCTGTGTGTGACATCCAGCAACAACCTGGCCCCTGCTGTGAGGTCGTTGGTTGTTGCTGAATGTCCTGGGCCATTTTTTAGTTGTTGCTGTCCTGCTGTGAAGCACAGATCGCTGTGTGTGACAGCGAGACAGCAACAACTAATGTGCAGTGAGCAGGGAGCCAGCTTCTGCTGAGGCTGGTAACTAATGTAAACATCGGGTAACCAAGAAGCCCTGTCCTTGGTTACCCGATATTTACCTTTGATACCAGCCTCCTCCGCTCTCACTGCCTGTGCTGCCGGCTCCTGCTCTGTGCACAGATAGCTGCAGCACACATCAGGCAATTAACCCGATGTGTGCTGTAACTAGGAGAGCAAGGAGCCAGCACTAAGCAGTGTGCGCTGCTCCCTGCTCTGTGCACATTTAGCTGCAGCACACATCGGGTTAATTAACCTGATGTGTGCTGTAACTAGGAGACTGGGGGCTGGTCACTGGTTGCTGGTGAGCTCACCAGCAACTCGTGTAGCCACGCTCCAGCGATCCCTGCCAGGTCAGGTTGCTGGTGGGATCGCTGGAGCGTCGCAGTGTGACAGCTCACCAGCAACCTCCTAGCAACTTACCAGCGATCCCTATCGTTGTTGGGATCGCTGGTAAGTTGCTTAGTGTGACTGGACCTTAAGACAGGGGTGGGGAACCTTTTTTCTGTCGGGGACCATTTGGAAATTTCTACCAACCTTCGGGGGCCGCACAAAATTATCAATGTTTAAATGACCCTGCTATATTGGGTGAAGCAATTAATTAACTGGGGGCATGGGGCTGGGGGCACAGACGCCACAAGCGGTTCTGGGGGCACAGATGCCACAAGCGGTTCTGGGGGCACAGACGCCACAAGCGGTTCTGGGGGCACAGACGCCACAAGCGGTTCTGGGGGCACAGACGCCACAAGCGGGGCTGGGGGCACAGACACCACAAGCGGGGCTGGGGGCACAGACACCACAAGCGGGGCTGGGGGCACAGACACCACACGAGGGGCTGGGGGCACAGACACCACACCAGGGGCTGGGGGCACAGACACCACACGAGGGGCTGGGGGCACAGACACCACACGAGGGGCTGGGGGCACCGACACCACACGAGGGGCTGGGGGCACAGACACCACACGAGGGGCTGGGGGCACAGACACCACACGAGGGGCTGGGGGCACAGACACCACACGAGGGGCTGGGGGCACAGACACCACACGAGGGGCTGGGGGCACAGACACCACACGAGGGGCTGGGGGCACAGACACCACACGAGGGGCTGGGGGCACAGACACCACACGAGGGGCTGGGGGCACAGACACCACACGAGGGCTGGGGGCACAGACACCACACGAGGGGCTGGGGGCACAGACACCACACGAGGGGCTGGGGGCACCGACACCACACGAGGGGCTGGGGGCACAGACACCACACGAGGGGCTGGGGGCACAGACACCACACGAGGGGCTGGGGGCACAGACACCACACGAGGGGCTGGGGGCACAGACACCACACGAGGGGCTGGGGGCACAGACACCACACGAGGGGCTGGGGGCACAGACACCACACGAGGGGCTGGGGGCACAGACACCACACGAGGGGCTGGGGGCACAGACACCACACGAGGGGCTGGGGGCACAGACACCACACGAGGGGCTGGGGGCACAGACACCACACGAGGGGCTGGGGGCACAGACACCACACGAGGGGCTGGGGGCACCGACACCACACGAGGGGCTGGGGGCACAGACACCACACGAGGGGCTGGGGGCACAGACACCACACGAGGGGCTGGGGGCACAGACACCACACGAGGGGCTGGGGGCACAGACACCACACGAGGGGCTGGGGGCATAGACACCACACGAGGGGCTGGGGGCACAGACACCACACGAGGGGCTGGGGGCACAGACACCACACGAGGGGCTGGGGGCACAGACACCACACGAGGGGCTGGGGGCACAGACACCACACGAGGGGTTGGGGGCACAGACACCACACGAGGGCTGGGGGCACAGACACCACACGAGGGGCTGGGGGCACAGACACCACACGAGGGGCTGGGGGCACCGACACCACACGAGGGGCTGGGGGCACCGACACCACACGAGGGGCTGGGGGCACAGACACCACACGAGGGGCTGGGGGCACAGACACCACACGAGGGGCTGGGGGCACAGACACCACACGAGGGGCTGGGGGCACAGACACCACACGAGGGGCTGGGGGCACAGACACCACACGAGGGGCTGGGGGCACAGACACCACACGAGGGGCTGGGGGCACAGACACCACACGAGGGGCTGGGGGCACAGACACCACACGAGGGGCTGGGGGCACAGACACCACACGAGGGGCTGGGGGCACAGACACCACACGAGGGGCTGGGGGCACAGACACCACACGAGGGGCTGGGGGCACAGACACCACACGAGGGGCTGGGGGCACAGACACCACACGAGGGCTGGGGGCACAGACACCACACGAGGGGCTGGGGGCACAGACACCACACGAGGGGCTGGGGGCACAGACATCACTGGAGGGAGGCACAGACATCACTGGAGGGAGGCACAGACATCACTGGGGGGAAGCACACAGGACTGGGGGATGGGCTGCACACAGGACTGGGGGATGGGCTGCACACAGGACTGGGGGATGGGCTGCACACAGGACTGGGGGATGGGCTGCACACAGGACTGGGGGATGGGCTGCACACAGGACTGGGGGATGGCCTGCACACAGGACTGGGGGATGGGCTGCACACAGGACTGGGGGATGGGCTGCACACAGGATTGGGGGGGTGCACACAGGACTGGGTGATGGGCTGCACATAGGACTGGGGGAGCTGCACATAGGATTGTGTGGGGATGCACACAGGACATTGGGGGGCTGCACACAGGAATGGGGGAGGGGTGCACACAGGACATTGGGGGGCACACTGCGCTGAGAGTTTCATGCAACTCTGGGGGAGAAGGTTTACAGAACTGGGGTGGGGAGGTACAAAACATTGGGCAAGGCACATAGCAGCAGAGGGTCGGCGCTGGATTCACAGCAGCATTGCATTCACATCACCGGAGTGCAGGAGCCGGACACACTGCAGTGCATCAGAAGGAGAAGGCGGGCACTGATCTCCGGAGGGCAGGGGGCGGACACACAAGGCTGGAAGCTGTGAGGCTGCTGTGGACCCGCCCACAATTGGCACTGGCCGACGGGAGAACACATTGCAGCACAAACAGCAATGTGTGAATTTAAAGGGCCGGCGGCAGCAAGACAGCAGTGACAGCACGAGCACTGCCTCCCCCGGGAATCTGCCCGGGGGCCACATAAAAGGTCATGGCGGGCCGGATGCGGCCTGCGGGCCGGAGGTTCCCCACCCCTGCATTAAGAGGTGAGATGTCAGATAATAATAGACCCTCTTAAGTTAGGATTTCTGTATTCATAGACAGAAGACAATAAAGATACATAAATCGTTTACTTCTGTAGCATACTATCATGCGGTTTTTGGTTTCACACTCGCAGGGTGCCGCTATGGTATCAGACTCTATTCACATTGTAGCATCTGACAGGCAACCTGAGGTCTCCTAGTTTCTCAGCCTGAACCCGGCGTTGGCTGACTTATTTCCATTGCCCTCCAGCCCTGCAGGAGTTAATTCTTGTGGATTTGTGTGCGATTCCTAAGAGCAGGTTGCTAATTACCACATAAAGCTGTTTCTTTCCTATTTAAGGTATGGGAGCCTTTGGTTCTGAGCTGATAATAGCTTCAGCATGGCTCCAGCGATTCTGGTCTTAGTGGTGATCCAGACTTTGGTGATCTGTAGATGCTATTTTGAGTGCTGTAGATGTTTCCCTGTCGTGCATTTTCTTCCTTCCTTTTTCATTATCCCCTGTACACGTACATTCTCTCATTTGTGTTTGAGTGCAGTGTGTATGAGTTTCATTCTCCCTTGTCTGTGTCATTTTTGTTTTTTTGTTATTGTGTTTTTGGCCTGCCCCAATGGTGGTGGACAGGGGAAAGGGGAAGTAAGATCAGGGCTTGACCAGGAGTCAGGGTCACGCGGGAGGCTCAGACCTTTCTACCATCAAGCATACCTCTGAGATAAGGGACAGCGCAAGTTCTCAAGTCTGAGGGCTATCTTAGGAGCCCCTGTTCTGTCATTTCTTACCCCGTGATGCATAAAATCTGTTTCAGACCATTTTTCATTACCCATCCTTTCATTTAATGTTCTAATTAACGTATGCACACTTCATCATGTATTGAAATTGACCATATCAGTTACTATACTTTTACAAAATATATACTGGTAGATATGGGTCTTAAGTGTTTTACAGCTTTACATTAAATGATCTGCACAACCATTGATCCTGTCATATGCAACTCCATTATTTTGAGGTTAAATATGTTAAGTAGACATGTGTTACGTTCAATGAAGTGCCGAATTCGAGAAGTAAAATAATGGATAAAAAAAATAAAATGGCAAAGTTATTGATGGACATTTTACATATTCCCAGTAACTTGCCATTGCACTTGTTTCTGACGGTATGGCAATAGAGTAATTGTCCAGGACATTATAGGGAGCATCTTATCATCAGACTTAGGTATGGGCAGTTTATCCATTGGCTATGCTGGTATTCAAACAGATCTAGTCTTTTTTATTTTAGTCAGTAATTTGAGATATGATCTACTTATCTTCTGCTGGCTGCTTTGCAGGTCCTCATATGTCTCAGATACAGTAGCATTTTGGACTACAATTTTCTCTCTCAATTCCCTCATACCCATGAGCATTAGCTTGGATCAGCATTCATGTGTTCTTTATAAAAACCCAGACCCCACCTCTAGCTTTATCAATGTAGCGTGAAAACAGAAGGATTTAATTAACGGCTGTCAAAACCTGTCCTCTGTCGTCGTTTGTTCTCAATTAGTTCTCAATTAGTTTGCAGTTCTGATTGGTGACTACAGAGTATCTACATTATTTCATAAGCGTTACAGGTAAGGCTTCATTCACACTACTGTTTTCATATTCCATTTGTCTGTTCTGTCATTTGGAATTATTGTCAATTTTTTTTTGCATAGCTTATTGAAACAGAAGTAGAAAGACACCATTAATTACAGTTAGGTCCAGAAATATTTGGACAGTGACACAAGTTTTGTTATTTTAGCTGTTTACAAAAACATGTTCAGAAATACAATTATATATATAATATGGGCTGAAAGTGCACACTCCCAGCTGCAATATGAGAGTTTTCACATCCAAATCGGAGAAAGGGTTTAGGAATCATAGCTCTGTAATGCATAGCCTCCTCTTTTTAAAGGGACCAAAAGTAATTGGACAAGGGACTCTAAGGGCTGCAATTAACTCTGAAGGCGTCTCCCTCATTAACCTGTAATCAATGAAGTAGTTAAAAGGTCTGGGGTTGATTACAGGTGTGTGGTTTTGCATTTGGAAGCTGTTGCTGTGACCAGACAACATGCGGTCTAAGGAACTCTCAACTGAGGTGAAGCAGAACATCCTGAGGCTGAAAAAAAAGAAAAAAATCCATCAGAGAGATAGCAGACATGCTTGGAGTAGCAAAATCAACAGTTGGGTACATTCTGAGAAAAAAGGAATTGACTGGTGAGCTTGGGAACTCAAAAAGGCCTGGGCGTCCACGGATGACAACAGTGGTGGATGATCGCCGCATACTTTCTTTGGTGAAGAATAACCCGTTCACAACATCAACTGAAGTCCAGAACACTCTCAGTGAAGTAGGTGTATCTGTCTCTAAGTCAACAGTAAAGAGAAGACTCCATGAAAGTAAATACAAAGGGTTCACATCTAGATGCAAACCATTCATCAATTCCAAAAATAGACAGGCCAGAGTTAAATTTGCTGAAAAACACCTCATGAAGCCAGCTAAGTTCTGGAAAAGTATTCTATGGACAGATGAGACAAAGATCAACCTGTACCAGAATGATGGGAAGAAAAAAGTTTGGAGAAGAAAGGGAATGGCACATGATCCAAGGCACACCACATCCTCTGTAAAACATGGTGGAGGCAACGTGATGGCATGGGCATGCATGGCTTTCAATGGCACTGGGTCACTTGTGTTTATTGATGACATAACAGCAGACAATAGTAGCCGGATGAATTCTGAAGTGTACCGGGATATACTTTCAGCCCAGATTCAGCCAAATGCCGCAAAGTTGATCGGACGGCGCTTCATAGTACAGATGGACAATGACCCCAAGCATACAGCCAAAGCTACCCAGGAGTTCATGAGTGCAAAAAAGTGGAACATTCTGCAATGGCCAAGTCAATCACCAGATCTTAACCCAATTGAGCATGCATTTCACTTGCTCAAATCCAGACTTAAGACGGAAAGACCCACAAACAAGCAAGACCTGAAGGCTGCGGCTGTAAAGGCCTGGCAAAGCATTAAGAAGGAGGAAACCCAGCGTTTGGTGATGTCCATGGGTTCCAGACTTAAGGCAGTGATTGCCTCCAAAGGATTCGCAACAAAATATTGAAAATAAAAATATTTTGTTTGGGTTTGGTTTATTTGTCCAATTACTTTTGACCTCCTAAAATGTGGAGTGTTTGTAAAGAAATGTGTACAATTCCTACAATTTCTATCAGATATTTTTGTTCAAACCTTCAAATTAAACGTTACAATCTGCACTTGAATTCTGTTGTAGAGGTTTCATTTCAAATCCAATGTGGTGGCATGCAGAGCCCAACTCGCGAAAATTGTGTCACTGTCCAAATATTTCTGGACTTAACTGTATGTTTGTGAACTCTCTGGGTTACTTTATATGCCAGTTTTTAGAAGAGAAGAAAAAGTTCTGCATGATGCTCCTTTTCACTCTAAAAATGGACACAAAAGAAATCAGAAACAACCCATAATATTCAATAGGGTCCTTCTTAGGGATGATCGAATACCTCAAATATTCGGCTTCGCAAATATTTACCGAATAGGTCGCCACAATTCGACTATTCACAAGTATTCGATGCGCAATGTAAGTCTATGAGAAACCCGAATAACAACTATTCAGGCTTCCCATAGACTTACATTGCACATTGAATATTCGCATAACGTCGACCTATTCGGAAAATATTCAAAAAGCCGAATATTTGAGGTTTTTGACCGTCCCTAGTCCTTCTGCTTCCATTTGGACCAACATATACAGTAATGGGGGTTATGGACCCTGTACATTGTTCACACATACCTTAAATGGTAGAGGAGTATTCCTGCCTACACAGATGGAGCTCATCTCCGGTGTTTGAAGTTTTATCCTTATGTACTGTATGTTTGCCTTTTTGAGGTCATATAATATAATAATAATAATAATAATAATAATAATAATAATATTTATTCACTTATATAGTGCTGTTAATTCCACAGCGCTTTACGTACATTGGCAACTCTGTCCCCATTGGGGCTCACAATCTAAATTCCCTATCAGTATGTTTTTGGAGTGTGGAAGGAAACCAGAATACCCGGAGGAAACCCACGGAAACATGGGGAGAACATACAAACTCCTTGCAGATGTTGTCCTTAGTGGGACTAGAACCCAGGACCCCAGCACTGCAAGGCTGCAGTGCTAACCACTGAGCGTAGTGACAGGAAACAACTTACCGTATTTCTTTTTTTTTTAACAGCTGTTACTTAAAGAGAAGCTGTCAACAAGATTTTGTATGTTAAAGTAAAGGCATGCCTCTAATGGCACTGTTATACTGATTATATTGATACCTCTAGTGAAGAAAGGCACTTTTGGCTTTGGTTTCTGTATGACGGGTCACAGAGTGACCTGCCTACTGTTTGGAAACTTGATCCAGCACTGTTCTTGCCACAGACGCCATTTGCATAGATTGACCTCAATTGCACCGGTGGCAGTGCATGCGCAGATTGAGATCTTAATCTAATCACCAGGATTTTCATATATAACCTAAAGCCAGTGCTATACTGACACTATCAGGCTGATTCTATACATACCTAAAGTGGTCAGCTCAGATGTATAGGTTTTGAAATCAAAGAAAGTAAAGTTTATAAAATCAGCTGCTACTTGAGTGACAGCAGCTGAGGATCAGATAACAGCTGGGGGGGTATTAATAGTTTCCCCCTCAGCCAACAAAGCTGATACCAGGAAGCAACATTTACTGTTGGCTGAGACCCCACCCCTTCTGGTAACATGGGTATGACCTCACACAGGTCCTGCAAGTCATAAAATTAAATAGATTGTATAATACTTATGCTAATTCTAACAGGGGGAAGGGAAAACTATGAATACCCCCCCAACAGCTATTATCTGCTCCTCAGCTGCTGTCACTCAACAAGCTGGTGATTTTATAAACTTTGCTTTCTTGTATTTCAAAACCTAAACATCCGGTATGTAGAGAATCAGTCTGATAGTGCCAGTATAGCACTGGCTTTAGGTTATATGCGAAAATCCTGGTGATTGGTTCCCTTAACTCAATGACATCCTTTAGAGATATAATTGGGAATAGGTTGCCAGGGGCACCATTTTATTGAAGACAACTATGAGTTTAATCTGCGCCAGGACCACCCATGCCAAGAACGTGAACTTTAAAACAGGAGCAGGTCACTCACATAGCAGGCGGAGGGGATGGGGCAGTAGTGAAGACCCTACCCACAATCCCAGCTATATACACCTAAATCTTAGTAATCGAAAACTTCAAATGCTGATTAAAGTACTACCACAAAGCGTATTTCTTCACTAAAGGCATCAATGTAATCAGTATAACAGCGGAACTATGGCCATGTCTTTAGTTTACCATCAAAATCATGATGACAGGTTCTCTTTAAGTAACAGCTGTTGATAAGAGAAATACGTTGTCTTCTGTCATTGTTGCACCTGTCTCTCAAGCTGATCTGTTTTTAACATACATTTTAGGCCGCTTTACACGCTGCGATCTCGCTAGCGAGATCGCTAGCGTGTGTACCCGCCCCCATCGTTTGTGCATCACGGGCAAATCGCTGCCCATGGTGCACAAAATCGTGCGGACCCGTCACACTACTTACCTGCCTAGCGACGTTGCTGTGACCGGCGAACCACCTCCTTTCTAAGGGGGCGGTTCGTTCGGCATCACAGCGACGTCACTAAGCGGCTGTCCAATAATAGAAGCGGAGGGGCGGAGATGAGCGGGACGTAACATCCCGCCCACCTCCTTCCTTCCGCATTGCCGCAGGTAAGTTGAGGTTCCTTGTTCCTGCGGTGTCACACATAGCGATGTGAGCTGCCGCAGGAACGACGAACAACATTGTACCTGCAGCAGCAACGGTAATTGGGAATAGGGGGGCATGTCACCGATTAGCGATTTTGAACGTTTTTGCGACGATTCAAAATCGCTCATAGGTGTCACACGCAACGACATCGCTAACGTGGCCGGATGTGCGTTTAGTGATGTCATAGCGTGTAAAGCGGCCTTTTGTCTCAGAATGTCAGAACGCCTAGATCAGTATTGATCCATTTCTCCGCCATTCTTTACGTTGCCGTTGTGTTTGCTCAAATTAGTTGCTGCTTCTAAAAACAAGCCCAACCATAAGTAAGGACAAAATGTTGAGAAGATACCATCTGTACCACCAGTGAGATAATGAAGACCAGGCACCTTCCGCACAGATACTGAGCTCAATCTACCGCAGTGTTTCATTATACTGGTGGACTGCGTTAACTCAAAAGAAGATGGCTTTTAATTAGGACAACAAAAATGCAGATTGGAAGCGAGACTTGTCTATGGAGCTGGCAGATCCCAAACAAATAATTTGCTTTTTGTTTGTGCCAATTATTTGGGGCATCTGTGGTAACCAAATTAGAGTTTATCGACAACATGTTACCATTTCTAACAATAGATTTTGTGTCCTGGCACAATCACACAGAGTATTGCAAATTTTATTTGTATGAGCGCTGTTTCTAATCACAATAATAACAGCATATCATAATTTTTTTTGTAAATATTTTATATCTTTTTATGGGATAAAACTTATGACACTTTGTACAATGTAAAGTAGTCAGTGTACAGTTTGTAAAATCGCTGTCAACAAAAGTGAGTACACCCCTACGTGAAATTGGCCAAATTGTGCCCAAAGTGTCAATATTTTGTGTAGTCACAATTATTTTCCAGCATTGCCTTAACTCTTGTTTTATCCAGTCTACAGCAAGCAGCTCAGTAAGGGGTACTTTGCACGCTGCGACATCGCTAGCCGATGATAGCGATGCCGAGCACGATATACCCGCCCCCGTTGAACATGCGATATCTTGTGATAGCTGCTGTGGCGAACATTATCGCTATGGCAGCTTCACACGCACTTACCTGCCCTGCGACGTCACTCTGGCCGGCGACCCGCCTCCTTCCTAAGGGGGCGGATCGTGCGGCGTCACAGCAATGTCACACAGCAGGCGGCCAATAGAAGCGAAGGGGCGGAGATGAGCGGGACTTAAATATCCCGCCCACCTCCTTCCTTCCGCATAGCCGGTAGACGCAGGTAGGAGATGTTCCTCGCTCCTGCGGCTTCACACACAGCGATATGTACTGCCGCAGGAACGAGGAACAACATCATATCTCCTATTGGTGCGACATTATGGAAATGTCCGACACTACACAGATCACCGATTTACGATGCTTTTGCGATCGTTTATCGGTGCATCTAGGCTTTACACGTTGCGACGTCATTACTGGCGCCGGATGTCCGTCACTTTCGATTTGACCCCAATGATATCGCAGTAGCGATGTCGCAACGTGCAAAGTACCCCTTAGTGACACATTACTGCAATCAGGGTCTCTACATTATGCTGTTCTCAGATTAGGTGCCAAATACCTGATGGCAGATTCAGTTTAAAAGTCGAACGGCAACATGTGACGCGTCATTGTTAGATTGTTTTTCATGACACACAATAACAATGAAAGATATTGTACAAATCAGCTATAAATAACTTATGATACTGTAGAAACATTGAAGATTAGCACTCAAATTTATCTCTGCGGCCCAGATGTTACTTCTCAGTTTCTAAAATTGCAGAGCGTCTATATATAATATCTTTCTTCTCCTGCATTCTAAAACAAGGAAACCGGTATTATTCTTTTTCCCACACCTCACTCATCTCCAGAACTATCACGCACAGTCAATGGATCCACAGTTTCACAAATCCACCCCTCGGTGTAACCTTTGATTCTGCTTTGTCTTTTAAACCGCTCTTTCAAGCTATTACAAACTCCTACTGCCAATACCTATACAATATTAAACTCATTTTTTTCTGGAACTTCAAGTTAGCAAAAATGAGCTCATAATAACTCACTGCAATTTCACTTGCAATGAAAAGAAATTTCACAGTGCAAGAGGTCTACAGTGACTAAATAGAACTGGCCTTTCGGTGGATCTGGAGCTACACAAAATGAAAAAAAAAGGATAGTCAACAAATCCCAAAAGTGAGATGTCTCAAAGATTTTTTTTCTGGAGCTTCAGGTTGAGTTAATAGTATACATTCTTATGGGTGTCAGACACTCACTACACTTATCCTGGCCAAACACATTAGGTGGCTGTCGGCAATCGTTGGCGAAATCATCTCAGCTTTCTCTCCCAAACACAGAAGCACCAGCATTGCAACCGACCGACACCACTGCAGATGACTTATCTACGGAGGAAAAAAGCAAACAACATACACATTAGAGTATAGACAGAACCGTTCCATATTGGCAGGTACATACGACATTAGTTTAATGTGAATAGGGGCCTTTCAGGGCAACACAAAGAAAAAAGATCTGTTTTTGGCTAGAAATAGTGTTGAGCAACCAGATACAGGTGCATCTTAATAAATTAGAATATCTTCGAAAAGGTAAATCCCAAAAGTGAAATATCTCAAAAAGATTTTTTTCTGAGCTTCACGTTAAGTTAGTAGTATATATTCTTATGGGTGTCAGACACTCACTACACTTATCCTTGCCATACACATTAGGTGGCTGTTAGCCAGATGAAGCTCTGGACAATTGTTGGCCGAAACCATCTCAGCTGTCTCTCCCAACCACAGAAGCACCAGCATGGCCACCGACCGACACCGCTGCTGATGACTTATCTACGGAGGAAAAAAGCAAACAACATACACATTAGAGTATAGACAGAACCGTGTGATATTGGCAGGTACATATGACATTAGTCTCATGTGAATAGGGGCCATTCTGGGCAACACAAAGTAACAAGATTTGTTTTTGGCTGTTGAGCAACCAGATACAGGTGCATCTCAATAAAATAGAATATCTTCAAAAAGTTAATTTATTTCAGTATTTCAATACACAAAGTGAAATGCATATATTATATAGAGTCATTACACACAGAGGGATCTATTTCAAGTGTTTATTTTTGTAAATGTTGATTATAGCTTACAGCCAATGAAAACCCAAGTCATTATCTCAGATAATTAGAATAATTACCACAAAACACCTGCAAAGGCTTTCTAAAAATGGTGCCTTAAAGCCCTGTCACACACAGAGATAAATCTGCAGCAGATCTGTGGTTGCAGTGAAATTGTGGACAATCAGTGCCAGGTTTGTGGCTGTGTACAATTGTAACAATATTTCCATGATTTCACTGCAACCACAGACCTGCCAAAGATTTATCTCTGTGTATGACGGGGCCTTTAGTCTTGTTCAGTAGGCTACACAATCACAGGGAGGACTGCTGACTTGACAGGTGTCCAGAAGGCAGTCTTTGACACATTCCACAAGGATAAGCCACAAAAGATCATTGCTAAAGAAGCTGGCTTTTCACAGAGTGCTGTATTCAAGCATATTAATGGAACGTTGAGTGGAAGGAAAAGGTGTGGTAGAAAAAGGTGCACAAGCAACCGAGATAACCTCAGTCTTGATAGGATTCTTAAGAAAAGGTCATTCAAAAATTTGGGGGAGATTCACAAGGAGTGGACTGCTGCTGGAGTCAGTGCTTCAAGAGCCACCACACACAGACATATCCAGGACAGGGGCTACAACTCTTGCATTCCTTGTGTTAAACCACTCATGACCAATAGACAACGTCAGAAGTGTCTTACCTGGGCCAAGGAGAAAAAGAACTGGACTGTTGCTTTGTGGTCCAAGGTGTTGTTTTCAGATAAAAGTAAATTTTGCATTTCATTTGAAAATTGCAGTTCCAGAGTCTGGAGGAAGAGTGGAGAGGCCACAATCCAAGCTGCTTGAGGTCTACTGTGAGGTGTTTACAATCAGTGATGGTTTTCGGAGCCTTGTCATCTGCTGGTTTAAGCCCACTGTGTTTTATCAAGACCAAAGTCAGCGCAGCCGTCTGCCAGGAAACTTTAGAGCACTTCATGCTTCCCTCTGCTGACAAGCTTTTTGGAGATGGTAATTGAATTTTCCAGCAGGACTTGTCACCTGTCCACACTGCCAAAAGTACCAATGCCTGGTTTAATAACCACAGTATCACTCTGCTTGATTGGCCAGCAAACTTGCCTGACCTAAACCCCATAGAGAATCTATAGGGAATTGTTAAGAGGAAAATGAGAGACAACAGACCCAACAATGCAGACGAGCTGAAGGCTGTTATCAAAGCAACCTGGGCTTCCATAACACCTCAGCAGTGCCACAGGCTGATCGCATCCATGCCACGCCGTATTAATGCAGTAATTCATGCAAAAGGAGCCCCGACCAAGTATTGAGGCATTTACTGTACATACTTTTCAGTAGGTGCCAACATTTGAGTTTAAAATCATTTTTTCAGTTGGTCTTATATAATATTGTAATTTTCTGAGATAATAACTTTTGAGTTTTCATTGGCTTTAAGCCATAATCATCAACATTAACAGAAATAAACACTTGAAATAGATCCCTCTGTGTGTAATGACTCTATATAATATATGCGTTTCCCTTTTTGTACTGAATTATCCAAATAAGTTACCGTATTTTTGCACTATAAGACACACTTTTGTTCCCCCAAATTTTGGGGGGAAGTAGGGGGTCTTATAGTATAGGTCTTGTAGTCTTATAATCCGAATATGCAGATTATACACTGCAGGGCTCAGGGGAAGTGGGGGCAGCTCTGGAGCAGTGCTGGCGGCTGAGGCAGGCTGGTGGAGGCTGCAGGAGGCAGCAGGAGATCTCCTGCTCCCGCTCATATAATATGTACTGCCGTTGTCCATCACCGTGGTGCTGAATCCGCACCGCGGTGATGGGCTGGGGGAGCGACACATATTATATGTGCCTGCACCCCCCTTTGATGGCACATGTCCCCCCTATGTTAGATATGGCCCCCATGCTGCTGCCCATCCTAAAATGAAAAAGCTTTACTTACCGCCTCCAGCGCTGATCTCCCTGTGTATCCCTGCTGCCGCTGTGATCAGGCACACTTAGATGATGTAACTCTGCTGTGCCAATCACATGACCGGCACCGAGAAGCATGAAGTGTAGGAACTCAGCAGCATGGAGGGAGACACGACGGAGGACAGCGCTGGAGAAGGTAAGTAAATAGTTTTTTATTTTACTATGGGCAGCAGCATGGGGGCCATATCAAACACAGGGGGATGTGTGTCATCCATAGGGGGCCATGGGCAGCACAGGGGGACATGTGCCATCCATAGGGGGCCATGGGCAGCAGAGGGGGACGTGTGCCATCCATAGGAGATCTGTGCCAGCTGTAGGAGACATGTGCCATCTATAGGAGATCGGTGCCAGCTGTAGGGGATGTGTGCCAGCACAGGGGAATGTGTGCCAGAACAGGCGGACATGTGCCATCAATAGGGGACATCTGCCATCAATAGGGGACGTGTGCCATCAATAGGGACGTGTGCCGTCAATGCGGGACATGTGGCATCACTGGGGGATGTATGCCAGCACAAGGGGGCTATGTTCAATATAAGGGGGCCACATCCAGATTAAGGGGGCTAATATACCCTATATGATTTGTTAGACGGACACTGGCATTATAAGACGGACCCCATTTAACATTAAAAAAACATTTTTTCTCTTTTCCTTCACCAAATTTGGGGTGCGTCTTATAATCAGGTGCATTTTATAAAGCAAAAAATACGGTAACTCTTTGATGATATTCTAATTTATTGAGATGTACCTGTACCTTCAAAAGGGAAGGGGCAGATTTTAATCCTTTTCGGCACAAAATTTTGGGTGTGCTATAAGATTTTTTTTTTCCATTTTCATTTTTACCCATTTATAGCTTTAACTATTTTCTTTATGTAAACATTAATTTACAAAGTCTTGTTTTTTTGTTGCCAAATCTGTATTTTTTAGGTACAGTTGTGACATACTTGTATATGTGGACTTTTTCTAGTTTCGTTTGGTTGTTTCATTTATATTAGTATACATTTAGTTATATTTTTATTAACTTTTACTTTGGGTTAAATGCATAAAAAAATCAACCATTTACAAATCACTATAATTTATTGACTGGATTGTGTGGTTTGTTAACTTTTATTTAAAAAAAGTCAATTACAAAAATGTATTGCTTGTAATAGTTTTGCACTTTTATTACTTTTTAGTACTTTTCAGCCTGTCCTTTTCATAGTTTACCAGGCTCAGCTCCATAATTCTAGTACGGTAGTAGTTGTCTGGTGTTTTAGCTCTGTTGCCTCCACCTTTATCATGGTGACCTGCCACATGATAGTATATTGATATTGTGTCCAAGTATAGGTGAGAATGGTCTTTTTTTTATTTTTGTTTTATTTGATGTTAAATAAATTGCTTTTTAATTTTTGTGTAGGGATGTGCAAGCCAGTGAGGAACCTTGATGAAATTTTGTATTTTTGGCAAAATATCACCTATACCTAATTTCTTTATTTGTTTGCAGAGTTTTGGTGGTGGGCATTAGAGCTTTTGATCTTGTGGGGTGCACTTAGTATGGGCGTCATCTATAGGCTGTAGGTGGCCATGGTGAACTACTAAGAGTAGGTAGATATAGCTAGTAACCAGTGCCCAGACTGCAGGGTCACCACAACCCTACCAAGCAGCTGATCGGCTTCCTTCTCCAGGGTGTTTATGACTTATGCCAGAGCTGTTTGCGTGCTCTTTCTTCGATCATTCCATTTGCCTTTTCAGTTGGAAAAAAAACGTTGCTATAGCAACTTTAGTGTCACATTATGTAGGAGACAATTGCAAATGTCAGACATTTATAGTCACATTGTGAGAAAAGGTTTCATTTGAAAAATAGAAGACAAAACCTCACATGAATATATTAGGCAAAACATTTTTGGGATTTTCGCAAGTAGTAGAGCATAAAAAATATACACATTCTCTATAATTAAAATCATGATTAACAATTAATGTGGTGTTCCCACTTCAGACATTGTTGACATGTCCATAGAATATGCCATAGACGCCTGGGATGGGAAATCCCTTCACCCACCTATGGCGTAATATTCTTTTATAATCTATACATATATTATCTAGAAACACTGTAAAAAATAATTAAATAATTAATGGTCACTCTCACCTCTCTGCTGTCACCGCAGCCGATGCTGGTTTTCGGCTTAGTGCGCATGATCAGAAGTTCCCGGACTTCTGTATTCCCAGATTATGTGTGCGCGTCCCAGCTTCAAACTGGTGTAGTGCACATGATCGGAAGTCTAAGCATGTTCTGATCTTTCACCCTAAGCCAAAAACCAGTGCTGGCAGCAGAGAGGTGAAAACGACCATGCCTCTGATGGTACGCAATCATTAGCATGTTAGTATGGCCACAGGAGCATGCTTACATGCTAAGGGGGCCGACTAGCCAAGGGAACTAACACCCTTGGGACTAGTCCCTGGCCTCATTAGCATATCATAAAGGCTTTTTAGAAATACTTTTTCTAAAGATCTCTTTCTCTGTGGTACTGTAGCCTGGGACTGCTAGGGAGGGATTAAAAATATGTACCCAGAGCTGCTTGTGGTTCTGGGTGCATATTTCACCTGTCAGATTCCCTTTAAATCAACACTTAAGGCAGAGAGACCCACAAACAAGCAACAACTGAAGTGTAATACTTATGTAGATACTCTGGAATTTGATGGCATGGAATATAACGAAACTGAGACAATGGTAGGGTAAATACTTTGTATTGATAAATAATAAATATAGACATAACATAACATAGAGAAAAAAAACGAATAACAGTGGCAACTACAAATTAAATGCAAGTGCAACCAGCACAAATAAACAAATGTCCAGAAATAATAAATGACCCACACAAATGCATGAAAGTCTGGAAAAAATATACAGGAGTGCGACTGGCACTAAAACATAAATGTCCATAAGTAATATGCAGTAGTGCTCACCACACTATACATGTATGTCCAGAATAATGTGCAGGAGTACGAATAGCAAGAAATGTCCAGAATAGTAAGCAGGAGTGCTCACAGCAAACAAATGGTTATCAGTGTACCTCCCAGGGCTGACAAAGTCCTGCTCAAGTCTAGCAGAGAGCCCTTACAGATTCAGTCCAGGATAAGGTACACTGATCACAAACAGAGAATAAAAGTCCTTACAGATCAGGTAAGTCCAGCAGTCTGAACCTCTTCTCCTACAAGACTTGAAGGGAGGAAACCACAGCCAGGAACAGGATTATGCATCAAGGACTGCAGGTAGCTGAGCAGTAATGAAGCAGATCACAAAACAAGTGGCAGAAAGTCAGGAGCCAGCAGAAATAAAATACTCAGGCAAGGAATAAGTCACGGACCGGGACTTATAAGCAGGGCAGACAGAAAGTTCAAGGGAAAGACGAGGCAACCGACTTCATCTTGGATAAGGGCAAGAAGACACAACAAGTTCCATGGAAAACCCGAACCTTACATGAAGTCAGCCGCACTAGCAAAGTTTCAGGAAGTCCATGTCTTTCAGACATTAGCCAGTCATTGCTTACAAAGTATTCTCTACAAAGTATTACAATTTTATTTTATTCATTATTATTATTATTTATTATTATAGCGCCATTTATTCCATGGCGCTTTACAGTGAAAGAGGGTATACATACAACAATCATTAACAGTACAAAACAGACTGGTACAGGAGGAGAGAGGACCCTGGCCGTGAGGGCTCACAGTCTATAGGGAATGGGTGATGGTACAATAGGTAATGACAGAGCTGGTTGCACAGTGGTGTACTGGACTGAGGGTTAATGTAGGTTGTAGGCTTGTTGGAAGAGATGGGTCTTGAGGTTCCTCTTGAAGCTTTAAATGGTAGGGGAGAGTCTGATATGCTGAGGTAGAGCGTTCCAGAGTATGGGGGAGGCACGGGAGAAATCTTGTACGCAATTGTGGGAAGAGGAGATAAGAGAGGAGTAGAGAAGGAGATCTTGTGAGGATCTGAGGTTGTGTGCGGGTAGGTACCGGGAGACTAGGTCACAGATGTAAGGTGGAGACAGGTTGTGGATAGCTTTGTATGTCATGGTTAATGTTTTGAACTGGAGTCGTTGGGCGATAGGAAGCCAGTGAAGGGATTAGCAGAGAGGCGAGGCTGGGGAATAGCAAAGGGAGAGGTGGATTAAGCGGGCTGCAGAGTTTAGGATAGATTGGAGGGGTGCAAGAGTGTTTGAGGGGACACCAGAGAGCAGGAGGTTGCAGTAGTCGAGGCTGGAGATGATGAGGGCATGCACTAATGTTTTTGCTGATTCTTGGTTAAGGAAAGCACGGATCCAGGAGATATTTTTGAGTTATAGTCTGCATGAGGTGAAGAGGGCTTGAATGTGTGGCTTGAAGGACAGAGCAGAGTCGAGGGTTACTCCAAGGCAACAAACTTGTGAGACTGGGGAGAGTGAGCAACCATCAAGTTTGATGGAAAGGCTTGTTGGAGGGGATGAGTAAGGAGGAGGAAAGACAATGAATTCTGTTTTGTCAATGTTAAGCTTTAGGAATCGCGCAGAGAAGAAGGATGAAATAGCAGACAGACATTGTGGAATTTTGGTTAGTAGAGAGGCAATGTCAGGTCCAGAGAGATCTACATCTGTGTGTCATCGGCATAGAGATGATACTGAAAGCCGTGGGACTCTGAGCTGTCCCAGGCCGAGGGTGTGGATGGAGAACAGCAGGGGTCCAAGAACTGAGCCTTGGGGGACACCGAGATGTTAATGTTACTTTGTCCAATTACTTTTAGGCCCCTAAATTGAGGAGGCTTTGTAGAAAAATTGTTGCAATTCCTAAATGTTTCACAGGATATTTTTGTTCAACCCCTTTAATTAAACCTGAAAGTCCCCACTTCAATTACATTTCAGTAGTTTCATTTTGAAATACTTATGGTCTTAGGCGGGGTTTGCACGCTGCGACATCGGTAACAATCTGTTACCGAAGCTGCAGCGATAGTCCCCGCCCCCGTCGCAGGTACGATATCTTGGGATTGCTGCCGTAGCGAACATTATCGCTACGGCAGCTTCACATGCACTCGCCTGCCCTGCGACGTCGCTCTGGCCGGCGAACCGCCTCCTTCCTAAGGGTGCGGGTCGTACGGCGTCACAACAACGTCAGACGGCAGGCGGCTAATAGAAGCGGAGGGGCGGAGATGAGCGGGACGTAAACATCCCGCCCCCCTCCTTCCTTCCGCAGAGCCGGCGTGAGACGCGGTGACGCAGGTAGGAGATGTTCCTCGCTCCTGCGGCTTCTCACACGGCGATATGTGCTGCCGCAGGAACGAGGAACAACATCGTACCTGTCGCTGCTGCCAAATAATGGAAGTGTCGGACCCTACACCGATGATACGATAACGACGCTTTTGCGCTCGTTAATCGTATCAAAAAGGATTTACACACTACGATATCGACTGCGACGCCAGATGTGCGTCACTTTCGATTTGACCCCACCGATATCGCACCTGCGATGTCGTAATGTGCAGAGCCTGCCTTAGAATGGATTATCATAAAAGCTCCTGTCTCTATATAGTCCCCCTCTTAATTTGGTGCATTCAGCTGTTTACTTTACGTTTTCTTACCGTGAAGCAGATAATAGAAGCTATTCTTTCACATTTCTTTTATTCATCATGCAGCAGAAAGCTGCCCCACAGACTGATAAATAAGTAAACCTTGGCTACATTAGAGATAAATTAGCATGCAGTGCTCACAACATTACCAAGTGGAGGTAGAGCAGTTGCTTGATAATATTCATGAGAGCTACAGAGGAAGAGCAGAGACGGAATCTTATGCCTGCAAGAATCAGACTTAATTTTCCAATAACCTCTTGGGAAATCTGGACAGATGTGTACAGTTTATATAAGGGAGACAAGCACTTCAAGTTTCTTATAGTTACAGAGCAAAAAAATAATATAAATAAATAATGAGATATTTCATGTGTCCTTTATGCAGTGTTTAAGGGATATATCTGGGACTTTTTCTTTTTTTTAAAAGTGCCTAAGCACTAAAAGGGTAGGTAGTTGCTACCTAACTGACGTTCAACAATGGCACAGAGAAGTTACAGACCACTCCTGCCAACAATATAATGGCTTAGTCAACGTACCTCAGGTTTCTTTTACACTGTGCTCTATAGAAAGGGCAGGACAGCCGACATCATCCTGATTACAGCTGGCTCCCCACTGTCTAACTGCTGGAGATGGCTGTCAGCAGTATGACTTTGGGAGTAAAGCTGGGTTTACACGCTGCAACATCGCAAAGGACATCGCTGTAACGTCACCGGTTTGGTGACGCAATAGCGACCTCCCTAAGTCTCTGCTAAGTCTCTGGTGAGCGTTCAAACAGGCAAACCTGGCCAACAACTCAACAGCGATCCGGACCTGCAGAGCGACCTAGCTGATTGTTGGGGACGTTGATAAGCAGCCTTTTGAAAGGGAAGTTGCTAACAAAGTCGCTGAAAAGGCTTCAAACACTGAAACTTCATGCTGCACAGCGGGAAACAAAGGACCTAGGAATGGTCCTGAACGATTTGTAACGATTACAACTTCACAGCAGGGGCCAGGTCGCTGATAGGATTCACACACTGCAACATCGCAAACAACATCGCTATTGCGTCACAAAACCGGTGACGTTACAGCGATGTCGTTTGAGATGTTGCAGTGTGTAAACCCAGCTTAATGCCCGTCTACAAAGAAGAGCAGATGAGAAGCCGCCGCTCTGTTGTGGCAATGACTCGCCCACCCCAGGGCCTTACTTGACTCGGTGTCGGATCGGACTAGTCCGGGGTAGTCAGCGGTGGCGGGGCCTAACTCTGGGACCCTGGTGGAGTCAATTAATGTGGCGGTATTGGGGGAGATGGTAATAAAGTTTGTATGAGATTCATGACGCCACCTGTGGTTGCGGCTTTGGAGCCGCGGCTGCTGGACAGGACTCCCGGGGATGGTGTTGTGGCAGCTAAGTGTTTCTGCTCCCCACAGGTGGAGCGGGTACCCCGGGAAACCGTTTGTAAGGTCTATGGTGGATGTTGATGGGGTGCTGGACAAACCAGATGACACAGGGCTTGCAGTCAAGATGTTTAACTCACTGTTAGTCTCACAGTTCCGCTGACCGGTTACCCGTGGTATGCCAGGATTCACTGTTCACTGCCGATCCCGAGCAGGTCAAAGGTCAGTACCGGTGCACCCTTCAATGTGCCTTCCCTGGCTGTCTCACTAGCGCTAACCTTCACTTGACTATCCTGCGCCTCCGCCACCGAGCCTGTCCAAAGGGTGGCTGACCTCGGTCCTTTATTGCTCCCCCTTGCAGGTGATGGGTGGCAAGTTGTGGCCTCAGGTGCCTGCAGCAATCTCCCGAGCCTTTGGATTACTAAAGGGAAATATTTTCTTTCTTTAGCCTCGGGACCCCGGTGTTCTTGGTGGAACAAGTCCACGGAGGCCTCCCGCACATCCGTGGCACTCTGGAACCCTTTTCCTCCTCCTCGGTGTCACCTGGACCTAGCAGGGCCCCAGGGTCTTCACCACAAAAACCCAGTCTCCTCACTCCTTTCTCTCAGACTCCCTGTCACAGACCCTCTCACAGACTCCTGTCCACTGTCACTTCTCTGACAGACTGCCTGGTTCACACTTGAACTAACCGGTTTTCCTAACTACTCCACTGACTCCTCCTACACTCCCCCCTGCCAGGCTCCACCCCTCTAGGACAGTGAATGGTACTTAAGGCCCCATAACCAGGTATACTGGTCCCTGCTCCTCAGCATTAATGGGGCACCTGCCTTAAACCCTGACCGAGTGTGTGACCTAACAATTGGTGTGTGTGCAGGTTTTGTCTGTGAACCGGTAGATGACCCCCTTCTTACCCAGGATGGGATACAACACTTCTGGCTGAGGTGCAGTACCTCTGTGGCGACGAAAGCCTCAGGGGCGCCACTGCAACCTTAGCGGAAGCTGAAGAATCACCAGCAGGAGTGGTCTGTGATCGCTCTGTGTCGGGGAAGAACAGCGCCGGGCACAACAGACAGGTTGGTGGCAACTACCTGCCTGTTAGTGCTTAGGAACTTTTATTTGTCTGTAAAGTCCTGGATATACCCTTTAATCTTGGATTTGAACAGGAGCTGGTTGGCAAATATTACCCTGCGGTGCAAGCACAATGCAAAAGCCCATGAGTAGCATAGCCGATCCATAGGCTTGGGTCTCATGTTGCACTTCTCAAGGCCCCTCCAGAAGTATAATATAACATATAGAGACCACGTCTGTAGTAAAATCACATGTAGAGACCCTTCATCTAGCATGTTTAATTACAACGCTAATCTTTTAGGATAATAATATGTAGAGCCCCTCCTTTAGTATAATCACAAATAGAGATGCTCCTGTAGTGTAATAATATATAGGGGCCGCTCCTGTAATATAATTACATAAAGACCCTACCCTGTAGTATAATCACATATTGAGCAAAACCAGTTCTGCTTTGCACAATTCATGTGCTTGAGGAGATCTCTTTCAGGTGGTGCCTTTCTATTAACCCGTGTGTCTCATAATCACATATAGAGACCCCTCTTGTAGTATAATTACATATAGAACTTGCCCCTCCTGTATTATAATCACATATAGAGCCCCTCTGTAGTATAATTACCCCCAATGTAAAAAAAAATAATATTTTGCTAGCAAGTTTCCTTTCCCCGTCCACCGACTGTAATAAATGACATACTCTTGCAGTATAGAGCCCCTCCCCAGCATATGATCACTTATACCTCTTTAATTGCTCCCCTGCATAATTATTAACACGTTTACTACTCGTTACAGTATCAGCATAAGGTACATAAGGTCCTGTCCCTGGTTCTCCCGTTGCTACTGTGTCTCAAACTTCAAGGTCAGGGAGGTCCTTGATGGTCCCCTCATTGTGCAGATTTTATCAGGTCTGCCTGGAGCATTTGCCTGACCTAGGATTCTGTACCCCGTGTGTAGTTCCGAGTAGTGTAGTGGTGTGTAGTTCCGAGGTACTTCACCGTACTCCACCGGCAACTAACTGCTTGGGCCCTCAGGTCACTGTTACACTCTTGACAGTCCTTCCTCTCCCTCTATCACCAACTCACTCACTGTTTATCCACTGTCTGCCCCTCCCACCTGGTCTTCTAGTAGACTGGATTGGCTCCACCTCTAGGCGGCCATAAATTGGTCCAACCCTAGTCTGGTACCAGCCTATGGGGATTTGAGGAAAATAGGGATTAACTGGAGTGTTTGATTGTTACCGGCACTCGTCTTCTGGGTCCCTAGGGGGTAGGCCCTGCATCCTGGTGGAGATGAAAAAAGGAGGGGAGCCAGCACTGCTTATGAATGGCATGCAACAATGAAGAAATAAAGAGTGTAATATTCACAAATTCATTCCTACTGTAACAATTCAATGAGATTTTTTGCAAATGATTGATCAATGATTTGAGCCCCCCTGCCCCGTCACAGCAAATCTCTATAGGGGGGTCCCTAACGCTATATTATAAATTATTATGTACCATAAGGTCTCATATAATGAGCAGGACCATATGAAAACACCACTTACCTGAGACATGTCTGAACCGCTCCCATGCTGCCAGGACTGACAACCGCGAATAAAGGCAGCCCAGGTGCCAGTGTGTGTGGCGGAACCACACACACCAGCACAATGTCAGGACTGGCCCTCACAGTGCCAGACCAGCAAATATGGATGAGGACGGAACAAGGTTCAGGCAGGTGGTGTTTAAATAATGATGCCTTGGAGCAGGAGGCGGTGGCCGTGTGTGAACAAGCACCAAACTGAATTTTGATGGCGACAGAAGGAATTTGCAAACCACACTGGGCGTGCACGGCATGGTGGCGGTCAACCACCTGACCAGTAAATGAAAAAAGGAGGGGAGCCAGCACTGCTTATGAATGGCATGCAACAATGAAGAAATAAAGCATGGGAGCGGTTCAGACATGTCTCGGGTAAGTGGTGTTTTCATATGGTCCTGCTCAATATATGAGACCTTATGGTACATAATAATTTATAATATATCGTTAGGGACCCCCGTATAGAGATTTGCCGTGACGGGGCAGGGGGGCTCAAATAATTGATCAATCACTTGCAAAAAATCTCATTGAATTGTTACAGTAGGAATGAATTTGTGAATATTACACTTTTTATTTCTTCATTGTTGCAAGCCATTCATGAGCAGTGCTGGCTCCCCTCCTTTTTTCGTTTACCAGTTACATGTATTTCAGTCTCTCATGTCTTTCCTCTCATGTCTACTGAAATACCATTGTTTTTCATACCATTTTGATGCACACCATTTTCACTTCACAGTCACAAAATAACATTATGGTTATATACCCTTTATGTGCTTTGAAGGGTTTTAGCAGTATTTAACCGGTTACACCCCACACATTTTTTTCTCTCTTTTTTCACTTCTATCTGCCTGCTCCACGTGGCGATTAGTCACTGGACTGCTGTCATCTTGCCAACGTGGCTACTCCTTCCAGTGTTATATATGTATTGCCTGTCAGCAACAAGTGTTATGCTGTTCTTTCTTTGTCCTGATGAAGAAGGCGGATATGCCTTTGAAACGCGTTGACCTGTGAAAATGAAGGAAAGAATTTACTACATCTCCTGGATTTGTGGTTCTTAGCGCAGCATTTAGCCCGACTTCTCTACCTACTCTTTGATTTCTAGTGGGAGGTTTTTGGCAGCCCTCTCACTTTTGTTTTTTTTCCTCACTGAAATAGAAAATTATGGTGTTTATGAAAGAAGCAGCATGTCAATTCTTTCAGCATTTTTACAGCGTTTTTTTTTCAACATTGAAAGCAATGAGAAAATGCAAAAATGCTACAAAAACAAACGTGTGAACATAGCCTAATGGAGTAGAGACTTTTTTTTCCTGTTTATTATTTTGCCTTATATACAAGTCATTATACAAGAAAGAATGTTTCTTAATATTTTTTCCTGTACAATCCATTTTATCTTGGGTTTTATACGTTTTATTGTCAGTCCGTAAAACTGGAGTAATACTCTGACACCATTGTTCCCAGCATGGACCTGGTAGTCAGAGATCCATGCTTCCAGGCTTTTTCCCTATTCTTTCCCCATTCCGTTTGAGCGCTGTTTCCATCAGTTTTATCGATTTTAGGGCCTCCCCGGCCCTCCTTGTGGGGTCCTACAGAAAAATGCTTGAATTTCCCCTTGACTTCCACTTTACTTGATACTCAAATCGACCCCGTTCCAGCATCCGACCTGCTCGTTTGAGTATCAAGCACTCCAGCATTTTAGTACTTGCTCATCACTACATTTGACACAAAATCTGCACCCAAGAAAACACAGCAAAAACACAAAAAAACATAAAAGCTATATGCAGCTTCTTTGCCAAGGGAGCAGGTTTTGTCGTTATGTTCGTAAATGCACAGATTGTGCCAGGGGCTCAAACTTCTCGTCAAGCCCCAGCAGAATATGTAATGCTTAATGAGATTCCGTCACAGATTTGGACCCACTTGTCAATGGACTTTGTCACTGATTTACCTAATTCTGGTGGGAAGACTGGTGTGTGGGTGGAGGTGGACCGTTTCAACAAGATTGTTATTTTGGTTCCACATCAAAAGTTGCCTACTGCTAAGAGCTTAGCTACACTGTTCATTTCTCAAATAGTTACGTTACATGGTGTTCCCAAAAACAATATTTCCAATAGAGAGGTTCAGTTTTTTTCCTAGCTTTTGGCATAGTATCTGCTCCAGATTGCGTATCAAATTGTCCTTTTCCTCATGGTACCTTCCCGAGACTAATGGAGAGACTGAGAGGATGAACCAAGAGATAGAGCAATATTTGAGGTGTTTTGTTTCATTCAATCAGGAAGACTGGCTAGAGTTTCTGCCCCTTGATAGAATTTGTTTTAAATAACCATACCTCCGTCTACAGCTACTGGGACCTCACCTTTTTTTGTTGTGGTAACCATACCTCCGCAGCTACTGGGACCTCGCCTTTTTTTGTTGTGGTAACCATACCTCCGCAGCTACTGTGACCTCGCCTTTTTTTGTTGTGGGGGTTTTCATCCAGGTCTTGGAAATTTTTCTGGATTGCAGTTATCCATGCTAAAGGAGAAGATATTATCTTCCCAATTGATAAAAGTCATGAGGGAGGTTGAAAAGGGTCTATTGGTGAATAGTGATCTGTCCAAAAAGAGAGCAAACCACTAACACAGAAAGACTCCTGTCTTTAGGGTTGGGGAGTTTGTGTGGTTGTCCTTGAAAAATGTAAATCTTAATATGGCTTCTGGGAAATTTACTCCCAAATTTGTGGGTCCACTCCTTACAAGTTCACTGAAGTTTTGAAAGTTAAGTTCAACTCCTTGTAGCTTGAAAAATCAACAACTCGTTACATACTTCCCTTGTAAATAGATTTGAAGAGGCACCTGGGCCATTATTGTGGTGGGTTGGGATTATGAGGTGGAGCGAGTTCTGGGATCCAGGCGGGTCAAGCGACTTATCTTGTGAAATGGAAGGGTTACAGTCCTGATTATATTGTCAATTCAGAGGATCTTCATGTGGATCACCTAATAGGAGAGTTCCATTAGTGTTGACAGAGAATGGAGGCTCCTGAGAGTCCAGTGGCCCCTTATAGAAGGGGACGTACTGTCATTGGCTGAACTCTAAGGATCGATCTGATTACCTCTGGGTGTGTGGTCAGTTTCCTTCTCTGTTGGACCACAGCCTGTTTTGTCCAAATGCTGATAGTTCTTTTGTTTTTCCTTTTCTTTGCCTTACATGCAATACCTTTATTGCTGGTTATATTTCTGGATGGATGGATGTTTGGAGACCCAGCTCTTCATTTACAGTATTTTTATTGTTTGGCGTTAAACTTATTTATTATTGTTGAGGGTGCAGTTAAAGTCACTCAGAGTCAGCTGACATTGAGTAGGAGCACCACTGTGTTGGCTTAGGGCACCAACCTCTGTTTTCAGTCAGGGACAAATCAGTTTGATTTAGGGCTTTTTTTTTTTTAAGTCTGACTAGGTACTTGGTTACACGTATTCTCTCCTGGTTTGTTTATCCCTGTGTAGGGCTCAGACATAACACAAAAAAGGGCAAATGCTGAGAATTCACTTCCGTCAGCAATGTTCAGCAAAGTCTTTGCATGAGACACATGTTGTTGCATTACAGTGTGAGAAATTACTAATACACACCTTTTACAGAAAGCATATGTATTATAAGCTAGAGTTACTCTGGCAATAGGGATGAGCAATCTCAAGGAAATCAAATCACCCGCGGCTCCTTTTGGCAGATGGTCACCCCGTCAGTCTTCCTTTTACCATTAATAGTTGCTGTAACGCTTCTAATTTGCTAAAGGCAAGGTACAGAAGGTGCAGGGAATTTGATTTTCTCGGATAGCAGCAGATTTTCTCTATTATTCATATTTCTCCTAATTAAAAAGTGAGATACCGTAATTTTTTTTGCATGGACTTTCAATTTTTTACAGTGTTTGCCTTTAGTACTTTATAACGTGCATCAATAAGTTAGATGGAGTCTGTCAGCACAAAATTAAGCATAGGAATTGGCATGACTGAGCAGTTCAGTGTATCTATACACTTACTTTTTACCAAATTAACTTTATACTTGTCTTGGTTAATTGATGGCACAAGCTTTACAGGAACCAGAGGACAGTGAAGATAGATGGTTAACAAGCAGGTTGGAAAGTGCACACCAAGAGTGCTCTGATCATCTGTGCTTGGTTTGAACAGCTATTTGTGCTGTCAGACTCCCTTTAAGGCCTCGGTTCCACTTACGTTTTGCAGGGGCAATCGCAATCCGATAACACTTTGGATTGTTCTCACTCTAGTGCAAAACTATGGGGCAGTGTCCATCTGCGATTGATTTCTCATGCCATAGCGGCATTCCGAATGGATTGCAGCATGCTTCGTTTGGCAGATAGTCTCGGCTCACACATCCCCATACAAGTCTATGGATGCATGTGAAACATCGCACTGCACTCGGGTGTCATCTGACTACACTGCAATATACGCAGAGACAGGCAGCAGAGGACAAGGAGAAAATCGCATGATCGGATCACAGTTGCATGACCTTAGGCTGACGCTCGCAGCAGAGGGTCATTAGCATATCACTTCCAATGCTCTTGCATCAGAAGTTATGTGCAGGTGGAACCGAGCCCTAACTTGGATTTCAGCTTTGCCACCATTATCTTATGGCATGCCTAGCATCACCTGACACAACAGTAGCATTATCCCCTATCCTACATTGGACGTACCAGTATGTCCTGGCGATCGCTCGTGCACAGGAGCTGTGCACACACAATCACCACCTGGAGCTCTGCTTACATGACAGCTGTGCCCCCCTCTCATAGCCAGGAGTGGTGCTTGGACCGCGTCTGGCTATTTAACTTCCTAAATGATATCAATCGCAACATTTAGGAGGCTGAGAGAGGGAATTCTCTCTCCTGTCTGATCGGCGCCCCTGCATCGTCAATGCAAGGGGTCAATCATTGCTATAGCAAACCATGGTCATTATGATGACCTTCGGGTCAGCCCACTACTGCAAGCCTGTTAGACAATGCCAAGAGCATGGTATAAATGGCTTCTGTCACTGCATCACTGACAGGAGTAATGAATTTCCATGCTGGTAAAGTAAAAAAGTAAAAAAAAAAGAATAGTTAAAATATTTTTAAAAATCACAAAATAAAGAAAAAAATGAAATAAAAAACCCTAACAAACCATTATACCAATAAGTACGTATATTTATGTAAAAACAAAAAATAAACAAGAGAAAAGTAAACATATTTGGTATCGCGGCTTCCAGAACAAACCGATCTATAAAACTATAACACTATTTAACACCTTCAGTGAACAGAGTTTAAAATAAATAAATAAAAAAAGTGGCATAAAGTTATTCTTTTTCATAAAATCACTGAAAAAAGTTAAACAAAATGCGGTCAAAAAGACAAATGTAAATAAAAATGGTATTGCTGGAAACATCATCTTGTCCTGCAAGAAACAAGCCAACAAAGAGCTTCAGCAGCAGAAAAATAAAAAGTTATAGCTCTCACTCTCAGAATATAGCGATGCAAAAGCAATTCTTTTTTCTAATAGAATAATTTTATTATGCAAAAGCAACAAAACAAAAAGCAATATAAATATGGTATCAATGTAATTGTACTGACCCAAAATATAAAGCTGTCTTATCACTTTTACCACAAGCGGAACAGCATAATGCCCCCTTTCTAAAAAAGCAAGTCCTAAACTGCTGTTTTTTGGGTTTATTCTTCCTACTAAAAATCAGAATAGAAAGCGATCAAAAAAATGGTATGTGAGCGACAATGGTACCAATAAAAACATCAACTTGTCCCTCAAAAAACAAGCTCCCACATGACTGAGTAGACAAATGATAGCAGCCAAACATAAAAAACTGTATTAATCTGGTATCGTTGTAATCACACGGACCTGAAGAATAAAGTTATCTACTCACTTATACACAGTGAACGGTGTAAAAAATAAACAAAACCAATTCTTGACCTGCTGTTGAATTGTTTATTCTTCCTCCCAATGATCGCAGCAAGGCTCGGCTCATATTTATCCTGCGCTCAACACTAAGCACTTACACCAGGATACTCATGTATATCTCTGAAATATGTGATTCAAGATTCAAACAGAAACCCTGATGAAAAATTCCCTATAATGAGGCAAAAGTAGTGACTGTTGACACTCTTTCGCCTATGATCCAGTGGTTTCCTTCTTTTTAAGCGTCTTTTCTAGGCGTGCATAAAAGCACGTCCTGCCACAGGTTTGTGTACCTCTGAACAGGTAGAAACCACAAACCAAAGACCAAACGGAGTCTGGTGTAACTCTACCTGCCTTATTAGTGAATCGATCTGTCGGGCACAGTGTTTGAATCACATGTGATAGATATTTTGATGGAAAACCCAATGTAAGTCCTCAGCCTAGAGCACCGTACATATGTGAACTGATTCAAAATGTTCTGTGCCCAAAAATGCCATCAATAAAAGCTTCAACTCAACCCACAAAAAAGCAAATCCCCACTTGGGTCCATCACTTGTTAACAAAAATATAGGGGGTGTCCAAGTTACTGGTAGCAGAATGGCTCTGGAAAAGTGGCATGGATCCCTAAAAGAAATCAAGTAAAATCTGTGCTGCTAAATCCAAATGCCCCCCTCTCTTCTGAGCCCCACAATGTGCCTAAACCGCAGTTAGTGTCCACATGTTTGACAATAACATAGTGAAGAGAGCCCACATATTTTACAGCTGCATGGTTCTAAAAGCACAAGCTGGGCACAATGTATTGGGCACTACAATGTATTGGGCACTACAATGGCATATTTGCACTTTTCACTCTGCAACTTCCACTGAGTGTTTGTGGAAAACACCCATAGCATAAAAATAGTCACTACACTCATAGATGAATTTCCACAGGGGTGAAAAATTCTAATAAGAGGTCACTTGAGGGTTTTTTTTCCACTGTTTAGGTACATCAGGGCTCTGCAAATGGAGTCAACAAATTATTCTAGAAAAATCTGTGTCAGATAGCACTCCTTCCCTTTCAAGCCCTGCCGTTTGGCCAAACAGTACTGTAGAGCCTTATATGGGGTATTGCCATGTTCAGAAGAAATTGTATGACAAAGTATTGGGCCTTTTTGTTAGCAATTTTTCGTTTGTGAAAACCAAAAATCTGAGGCTAAAAAGTATTTTAGTGATAAAAATAAAATTATTAGCTCTTTCCTGTAGAATTTCTTAAAATTCTTTGACACATCTTTGGTATCAATATTCTCACTATATCACTAGATGTGTTCACTGAGGGATGCAGTTTCTGATTGTTTGTCACCTCAGGGGCTCTGCCATTATGTCATAACCATTCCAGCAAAATTTGCATATTAATATGGCACTCCTTCCCTTCTCAGCTTTGCTCTGTGTCTAAAAAATAATTTCTAACCACATATAGGATATTGGCGAACTCAGCAAAAATTGTGTAACAGATTATGTTGTCCATTTCCTCCTGATGGCCCACAGACCAATGTTACACAATCCCGAAAATTACTTTTAGCTTTAAAATGCTCACTATTCTCCTAGATGAATTCATTAAGAGGTGTACTTTCCAAAATGGGGTCACATGTGGGTGGTTACTGTTGTTTTGGCACCATAGTGGCTCTTCAAATGCGACATGGCACCTGAAGTTTTCTATGATTGCAAAATCTGCGATTGAATAGCCCTCCTTCTCTTCCAAGTTCTGCTGTGCGTCCAAACAGTAGTTTTCCACCACATATTTGGTACTGGGGAACTCAGGAGAAATTGCACAACAAATTATATGGTACATTTTCTTATGTTACACTTCTGAAAATTAACAATGTGGGGCTAAAACACCATTATTGTGGGGAAAATATTTTTTTTTTTTATCTTCACGGTTCAACTTTATAAAATTCTGTGAAACACCTGGTGGGTCAAGGTGCTCACCAAACACCTAGTTAAACTAGTTATGTGGTCTAGTTTCAAAAATGGAGTCACTTGTGGGGAGTTTCCATGGTTTAGGCACATCAGGGGCTCTCCAAATGCGACATGGTGTCTGCTATCAAATTCAGATGATTTTGCGTTCCAAAAGTCAAATGGCATTCCTTCCCTTCCGAGCCCTGCCGTGCACCAAAACAGTAGTTTTCCACCACATATGAAATATATGCCTACTCAGGAGAAGTTGCATAACACATTTTATGCTGTATTTTCTGCAGTAATTTTTGTGAAAATGCAAGTTTGGGGTAAAGCAACATTTTTGGGGGAAAAAGTAACATTTGAATTTTTCCCTTCCACATTGCTTAAATTCATGTGAAGCACCTATAGGGTTAATGAACTTTGTGAATGGTGTCACTTTTTAATAAATGTCACTTTGTCCAATTTATCTATTTTAACTGGTTCATCCCACAAATGGGGTAAACAGTTGGAAATAACTATAAAATTCACATTTATTATGCTCATAGACCATCATTGGTCAGATTTATGTGAAAAGGGTGTCCATCTATTCATCTGTTATCTGCTACATTTTATGAATCCTTGTCGCTGATGACAGAGGTTGAATTTAGATAATAAGTGTGTTTTAGGGAATTTCAATTTTTTTGTATCCAACATACCAGCAACAACAGGCAACATCAGCTTCACATTTTT
Source organism: Anomaloglossus baeobatrachus (assembly GCF_048569485.1). Taxonomy (NCBI): domain Eukaryota; kingdom Metazoa; phylum Chordata; class Amphibia; order Anura; family Aromobatidae; genus Anomaloglossus; species Anomaloglossus baeobatrachus. The sequence goes on along the minus strand of NC_134356.1, from coordinate 194,027,405 downwards.
GTTTCTATTCTCTTATGTACATTTCTCCATACAAGTTGTTGCACCTAATGTAAACGTGGTATAGATTTTTTTAAGGCTACTTTCACACATCCGGTTTGAGCACTGCGGCTCAATCCGGCTGTGAAACCTATGCAATGGATGCGGCGAAAACACCGCATCCTTTGCATAAGTTTTTACATGCGGCCGGTCCGTTTTTTTCCGGTTGCGGCACGCTACTGAGCATGCGCAGTGGAAGAAACCGCATGCGGCGGCCGGATGCGTTTTTTTTTCCGCATCGCGCCGCATCCGGCATCCATAGGCAAGCATTGAAAATGCGCCGCAGTGGCCGGATGCGGCGCGATGCGGTTTTTTTTTGCCGGAGCAAAAAACGTTGCAGGCAACGTTCCATCCGGACGCGGCATCGGCTAAATCTGCCGCATGCTCAAGCCCATGCGGCACAATACGGCACTAATGTAAGTCTATGCAAAAAAACCCGCAACCGGCGGCAAAAAAAACGGTTGCGGTTTTTCTGCAGAGTGCCGTATTGTGCCGCAGAGCAAAAACCGGATGTGTGAAAGTAGCCTAAGCTGATATATTCTGTAATTTAATTTTTTAACATTGGTACCATATTATGTAACTAGACAGAAGGTTTGAACTGTATTTACATTGTCCTTCACTTTCTCGCAATATGATGAAGAGGACACTGCCTTCCAATGCAATCATTAAGAATATCAATGTGAAGTTGACTTCCTCTAGGTGCTGGGATGCCAGAGGGAACCTTGGCACCAAATTTAGCTTTCATCTTTATTTTATTTATTTATTTTATTTTATTTGAACTTGCAGATAAAAGTAACACAGAAGGATGAATTGATGCCGGACAATTAGCAGCTAATGGCTGATTATGTCCTCAATCCTGTTACAACGTGGGCTGAGCTTTTCTAGGTGCACACTGTGTTTCCTCTGTGGAGTTGGGTTAATCTAATTCAGGAACAAACAATGGTGTAGGAAGTAGAAAACCACAATTGATTTCATAAAGAGGGAGATAAATAACAACTAATATAATGACCAACCTGCACAAGAAACTAGTCATAAAGGGCTATTTCCAGCGGCATCTCCCCACCCGTTCCCCTTGAGTGACAGATCTGTTTTTATACAGGTATGGAGACAGAAACCTATTAGTTACTAGAGGCCACTGGGGACCTGTTTATCCGACTTGTGTCCTTAGGGATTTCCAAAGTATGTTTTATTCTTAAACACCACAAAGTTACTGTCACAATTCCTCTGCTCAGTGATCAGGATGTGCTGAGCTGTCAGTTGGGTGAGTAAAGACTCAGTCGTCCAACCTGGAGCTGGGTCGTGCTGAACTGTAGGGGTTTTTAAATGACAGTTCAGTCATCCAATCTCATGCTGGGAGGTGCTGGGTTTCTACAGGTGTTCCCTATTCCCAGTAATTGCCCAACTATTTAGCAGAGCATCTTATCCCAGAGCAGTACCAGTCTTAGCCTTCTGTTCAGTGGTGTTATTCAGTTATCTAAGCTCTGTGCATTGTTCTTTTGCTGCCAGATCTCTGATTTTGATCTTTCTAATGTCTCATCCCTCTGCTCTTATCCACTGCCCTCCAGGTATTCTGACCCCAGACCATGACCTGACTACGGCTCTGCCAATTCCCTTATTTCTGACGTGCTCTTCTGGTTCCCGACCCCAGAACATTTGACTATCCTATTGTCATGGTCGTCTCCCTGCTGTTTTGAGACTACTGACAGCCTTAGGACTGGAGCCTCCCATCTCCATCTTGACTTTTCATTTAAATGACATTTCCTTTCCTTTGGCATCTCATGAGTTAATTTCAGGTTTTGTTGCATCAGCTCATAGCAGTACAGGTTAGCTGTAGCTACTTTGGGCCCATAAATACTGGAGCCTTCCCAGCAGTCCTTGCTGCTGTTAGAATTCATTTCTACTTTGGCCACCCTGGTGGAAGGAACTGCTGAGGAATATTCCTGTGTCCATCCGTCTGCTACTTTAGAGTCTGTCTGCTGCTGTGAAGTTTGGTGTTTTGTATCCTTCTGTTTATTTCCCCGTCTGTCTTTCCTTACCCGTTGTGTTTATTAGTGTAGTGGCGAGTCTAGTGTACTCATTGGCCTACTCACTAGGTAAGTCTAGGGCCATCTGAGGGTCCAAGTTATCCTGCTCACCAACAGGTTGAAAGAACCTGTATAGGGATGTTATGGAGCTCAGGAGTCATCTTGAGATGAGTTCAAAAGGTGCCCCCTAATCCCTCCCTCAGTGGCAGGGATCTCCATTGTATCATTAACCTGGAGTTCCCAGCCTTCTTTGTGGTGTTTTTGTAGTGTGTCAGACACCTGTTGGTCATAATGTGTGTGTTATATGGACATCTCCTACTCTGTGTGTGACACCTACAGTACAGACCAAAAGTTTGGACACACCTTCTTATCTCTAGAACAACTGTTAAGAGGAGACTTTGTGCAGCAGGCCTTCATGGTAAAATAGCTGCTAGGAAACCACTGCCAAGGACAGGTAACAAGCAGAAGAGTCTTGTTTGGGCTAAAGAACACAAGGAATGGACATTAGACCAGTGGAAATTTGTGCTTTGGTCTGATGAGTCCAAATTTGAGATCTTTGGATCCAACCACCGTGTCTTTGTAGAAAAGGTGAACGGATGGACTCTACATGGCTGGTTCCCACCGTGAAGCATGGAGGAGGAGGTGTGGCAGTGTGGGGGTGCTTTGCTGGTGACACTGTTGGGGATTTATTCAAAATTGAAGACATACAGAACCAGCATGCCTACCACAGCATCTTGTAGCGGCGTGCTATTCCATCCGGTTTGCGTTTAGTTGGACTATCATTTATTTTTCAACAGGACAATGATCCCAAACACACTTCCAGGCTGTGTAAGGGCTATTTGACTATTTGAAGGAGAGTGATGGGGTGCTACGCCAGATGACCTGGTCTCCACAGTCACCAGACCTGAACCCAATCGAGATGGTTTGGGGTGAGCTGGACCGCAGAGTGAAGGCAAAAGGGCCAACAATTGCTAAGCATCTCTTGGAACTCCTTCAAGACTGTTGGAAAAACATTTCCGATGACTACCTCTTGAAGCTCATCAAGAGAATGCCAAGAGTGTGCAAAGTAGTAATGAAAGCAAAAGGTGGCTACTTTGAAGAAACTAGAATATAAGATATATTTTCAGTTGTTTCACACTTTTTTAAGTATTTCATTCCACATGTTTTAATTCATAGTTTTGATGCCTTCAATGTGTATCTAGAAAACTCTTTGAATGAGAAGGTGTGTCCAAACTTTTGGCCTTTACTGTATCTCTTGACTTGTCTTTGTAGTGACTATCGTCGCAGTTTCAGAGTTAGGCTATGTTCACACACTGTGTTTTTTACCCGTGTTTTTGGTCCGTTTTGGCTGTAGAAATTTCTTGAGAAATTCTTGTAACCTTTCTGCAGACATTCCCCAGCAAAACCTATGGCAAAAAAATTAGCTGTGCGAACACTGCGTTTTTTTCTTAAGAAAATTCTTTCAGTAGATTTTCTTTAGAAAAAGAATGAGCACGTCACTTCTTTTCTGCAGCGAACTGCGTTATTTCACTCCATTGACTGTAATGTAATCATGAAATCACGCAGGGAATAATGCAGGTAGTAAATTCTGTGCGTTTCATTGCGTTTTCCTGCATTAATCCCGCGTTATTTCACGTTTTTTCGGGACATAATGTTCATCACTGCCCTGCGTTTTGCAGGGAAGTGATGTCATTATGACAAGAAGAGGAAGCAGAGCAGAGAGTAAACACACACAGATCTCACTCAATCCCTGGAAGCCACACGGAAGCACTTCTGTGTGACCTCGGGTGTCCGTGCAGTCTGTGTCCCGCTCCCTGCCAGCCCCACGGCTGACCGCACTGCAGTATCAGCAGCTTCTCACACTGCAGTGCGGGCAGCCGCAGGGATGACGAGCGCTGCTGTTAGGAGGTTAGATGAGATCATTACCTGCTGTGACGATCTCCTGCACTCCTGACGTCAGCGCTGTCACTGTCTTCCATTGCCCGCCGAGTTCTCATGTCACGTCTCGCGCGCTGCCCGAGACTGTCACTAGTGGTGACGTCACGGGCTCCCGCGTATCGCTGAGAACGCGGCGGGCAATGGAAGTCAGTGACAGCGCTGACGTCAGGAGAGCAGATCATCACAGCAGGTAACGATCTCATCTAACCTCCTGACAGCAGCGCTCGTCATCCCCTGCAGTGACCTGGGCTGACCTATTGATATTAGCTCAGGTCACTGCACTACTCTCCCAGCCAATGGGGAACATTCTGTTCTTCATTGACTGGGACAGTGACTATGGTATGGATCGTCGTGGGACCCCCCTATTGGATTATGCCGATCAGTTCTAGGTCATACCCCTAGGTCATACCACTAGGTAATAATCATACAATAAGAGTATTTCCACAACACACTAGGATAGCATATAGCAGTTCACCAGAAGCGGAATAACCATGCACATAGACTGGAATTGCATAAAGCTATTATTAGCATGGAGAAGAAGATTCCACCATCTTTTAAAAGGCAGAGGTGGCTGTGATAGGTCTCCAGAAACCCATGAC
>NC_134356.1:193710308-193717808 GCF_048569485.1 Anomaloglossus baeobatrachus | reverse complement strand
GGGAGGTAAAACGGTTCTGCGAAACCTGCCCGGAGTGTCAGCTTACCGCACCCCTGACCCACTTTCGCAGTCCGTTGGTACCGTTACCCATTATAGAAGTCCCTTTTGAACGGATAGGGATGGATCTGGTGGGGCCCCTCGTAAAGTCTGCTCGAGGGCACCAGCATATCCTAGTGATCGTTGACTATGCCACCCGGTATCCAGAAGCGATACCTCTCAGACATACTGCAGCCAAGCTTATAGCTCGGGAGTTGTTTGCTGTGTTCTGCCGGGTGGGGTTGCCCAAGGAGATCCTTACGGATCAGGGGACCCCATTCATGTCTAAAGTGACCAAAGAGCTATGCCGGCTACTCCAGATCAAGCAGTTGCGTACGTCCGTGTATCATCCTCAGACGGATGGTTTAGTGGAACGATTCAATAAAACCCTGAAAACCATGCTCAAAAGGGTGATTTCCAAAGACGGGAAAGACTGGGATATGATGCTGTTTTGCTAATATTTTTAACGCTAAGGTTCAGATACGGCTTTAAAGAAGGCAAATAAGTAATTTTATTATAAAGGTTAATATGAAATAAAAACTTAAAGGAAAAGTATGATATTGCGTACACTTTTGTATATTGAACATACAAAGGTTAAGTACAGTTAAATATACTTACATCACCAAGGAGCTTTGGACATCATCTGTCTGGAGGTCAGAGAAGCATGACATAGACAGAGACTCCTGGACATCACTGACCGGACGTCTCACGGTGCAGGAAACACGAGCTTCTGTCTGTGCTATACTTCAGCTGATCTTAAAAAGGCTTGAACAATATTACAAGCCTTAAAGTTAATGTGTTGTAGTCTTATTGATCCATGCCCTTTGATGGCCAGTCACTGGGCATAGATGAACCAGAGATACACCACACATCAGACAATGGGGTAATAAACCCACAGCATTCAAGTCTCCCAAGAATACACATCAGGTATTTGAGCTAGGTAAATGGATATATTGTTTGTCTGTATATTCAAGACAAACACACAGAAATCCTTAAGTATATACAAGATTTTGTAACCATGTACACTTTGTCTGTTTGATTAATCAATGTTATAGTATAACATAATTTATAAACTCAAAAATAGCCATTTTTATATTTGCAATACATTCCACCCTTGGCTATTTTGAGCCATACATTATTTATACAATGTCCCATACCCTAACGGCATAGTTTTAGCGGATGATACAACAACACAAAGCAATGCATGCACAATAGCAAAAATTACTCCTAATATATATAATGCATATATCCAAAAATCAGGTAACTAAGAAAATACACATTCCCACCATCTACCATTATCTTGTGTAATGTAATTAATCTAGTATAAATCCATCTCTACTTGTGATAAATATAGCCACCAAACAAGAGAATTGTCCTATTGCTTTAGCTGCATGTGCTGCTACAGTGAGTGTTCCTACAATTATTATAGATAATCCTTGTATCTATGATTTCGTTAACAATTTTACATTTTTTGTATATAATGAAACAGTCATTATATTGTTAATCTCATATTATTTCCTGCCCTCATACGTTTGCATTTTTTTATTTGTATGAGAGACACAAATAATAGCAATCTGTTTATGCCCTGTCTTATTCTGTATTTTTAATTGTTGACATCTGCCTATTTTGCTTTAACAAGTCCTCTGATAGATCAGCTCATGTAACCCTTTGAGTCCTTAGGGCAATCATCTCTTCTGTTAGAGAATGTTCCCCAGTGCAGTTCATATAGGCACAATACAGATTGGAGATGAGGTTTTGGGTCACATCTTCTTCTTCTAGGTCTTCATTTATGTAAAGGGGTCAGTAGCGCCTCGATACAAGTTTCTCATATATTGTCATCACTGGTAGTCTTTGTTATACAAAAATGGCTCGTATTCATCAGCTGAGCCAGGTAAACCCATAGATTCTGTTTGGTTTTCAATAAGGCCACATTTTCCATGGTTGGTCTCTCTGTTTTCGGTCTGAAGGTTGCTTGGCTTCTGACGGAAGTAGATCCATACCCATGGTGGCGCCAATGATACAACATTTCCAGAGTTTGATCTAAAGGGACAAAAATACACATATTACTCATCTGTCAGTTGGGATGAATTCCCACTTTTCTTGTTTCATAACTGTCAGCACATTGTCTGCTCCTCGAGCAATGACTTCAGCAGGTTCTGGAATACCTTTGTCACTAAATTGTTTCACCCAAATTTTTGCACAATCATTGATAGGATGTGAAGATCCAAATCATTTATCTTCTCTGCAGAACTGAAGGAGCCCTCCCTCTGACTATCTACATTTTAGAAATAGACAGTACCATCAACTGATTAACATGTCACTGTCTCCACTATTCATTAGAATTACCTTAATTAATAATCCTGATCTATCCCTTCTCTTATTAACTGAGTTCAGTTGAAGGCCAAATCTGACCTTTGGACCATGAGACCATCATACTGAGAGGGCATTTACAAGCCTACTGTGGTCCTGATTGAACATACACATAAAACAAACAACAACCATTAGGTAAATACAATACCCATTCATCACAATGGGATGATTACTTGTTTCATTGTTTTAGCCTGATTGCTCTAATAACATGTAAAACTCTGGTCTCCAGTCTAAAAAGAAAGCACAAACATGATTAGCATATAAGCTCAAATAATGCACAAAACACAATTTTATCCAGTCCATTATCCATATGCTAAAAGATTCACATCTAACTTGACAGCCTAAAAAGTTCACTATTTACCCAACCATATTGGTATATTGTGCTGTATTAATTATCAGCATGGGTATGTAAATATGAGACCAACCAAACAATAGCAAAAATAATTGCCCTTCCAATAGACTGAACACAGGGATTCTCCTGGTTTCCAGTCTCTCTGTTAACATTTGGATGGCTCTGTATTGTTTATGAGCAGGAATGGCTTTTGTAATACTTATCTCTTTACATATCTCTGTACATTCTGTATTGGTGGCAACGACTCCAGTTCAAAACATTAACCATGACATACAAAGCCATGCACAACCTGTCTCCTCCCTACATCTGTGACCTAGTCTCCCAGTACCTACCTGCACGCAACCTTAGATCCTCACAAGATCTCCTTCTCTGCTCCTCTCTTATCTCCTCTTCCCACAATCGTGTACAAGATTTCTCCCGTGCATCCCCCATACTCTGGAACGCTCTACCTCAGCACATCAGACTCTCCCCTACCGTGGAAAGCTTCAAGAGGAACCTCAAGACCCACCTCTTCCAACAAGCCTACAACCTACAATAGCCCTCAGCCCAGTAGACCACTGCGCAACCAGCTCTGTCCTCACCTATTGTACCATCACCCATTCCCTGTAGACTGTGAGCCCTCGCGGGCAGGGTCCTCTCTCCTCCTATACCAGTCTGTCTTGTACTGTTAATGATTGTTGTACGTATACCCTCTTTCACTTGCAAAGCGCCATGGAATAAATGGCGCTATAATAATAAATAATAATAATAATAATAATCTCCTCTGTGGTCTCAATATTACCCTTATCTTTTTCAATCTCCTCTGTGGTCTCAATATTACCCTTATCTTTTTCAATCTTCTCTGTGGTCTCAATATTACCCTTATCTTTTTCAATCTCCTCTGTGGTCTCAATATTACCCTTATCTTTTTCAATCTCCTCTGTGGTCTCGATATTACCCTTATCTTTTTCAATCTCCTCTGTGGTCTCAATATTACCCTTATCAATTTCCCCCCATCTATCTTCCATTTCAGATGGAGACATCTTGGTGGAAGATGATGATAACCTCTTCTGCTGGGCTTTGATTTCCTGCACCAAACATTTGACTTCAGCGTAAAGATCCAACACCCCCGGTGCTGTAGGCTTTGCTGGTGACGATGAGAAAGTGGGCCCTCTTTCTCCCCGTGTCCTGCTTCGCCTGCGCTGTGGAGATTCAGAATCTTTTGCTGCAACCTTTTTATTATGGGAAACCCCTGACTTTTTATTGAGTCCTCTCCTTTGATACAATTTTCTCTTTTGATACAATTTCCACATCTCGTCAGTACTAATCCCGTCTATTTTATCCCAGGGAACACCATCCTTTATCAGGGCCATAAACATATCTCTCCTGGTAACACGGGATCTACGATTTGTACTACTTTTGACATTGTTACACTGTTCTTCAAAATTAAGCTGACCTCTCTGTTTGGGACCCCATTCTCCCAGACCCCCTAACTGTCGGATCGCCTCCAATGTATTGGAGATGGGTTTCCCTGTCTGATTTACCATTAATGCCATCATGACATGTTTATAAGCTGGAGGGGCATTTCTAATGATACAATTTCTAATAGATACACTTAAAACAACTTGCATGTAATCGTCATATGTACTTGCTGAAATAGCATTTTTCATAGCCTCCTCCTTCAATCTCCGAGCACAATCTTTCAATGTAAACCATGGTTTTTCATTAGGCGGCCAGTCCGCCTCAGATGGGTATTTATGCTGCAATGCCATAGCCACAACATCCAACACACTACACACCACATGTGGTCGCTGAACTATCAAGGAACAAAATGCCTCCTTCACTACAGGCTCATGGCTGAGTTGAACAAACTTTGGGCCATCCACAGCATCCAGATGCACTCCATGAGCCCCCGTCTCCCATAATCTGACTATCCAAGTTATCAAAGGTTCATTTGACCTTTGTGAAAAACGATCAAGAAGCTGACTGCAATCCTCTACCATATTCCTGTTCTGTTTACCTGTAGCTGTTTCTACAACTTGTCTATGGTATATAGGATGAACTCTTATTGGGTTAAGATGAGGATCACTTTCCTTCTCCCCACTGACATATTCATCCTCCTGTTCTGGGTCGGTGACGTTTTCAGAATCAGTTGAGTTCTGTACATCACCACTCCACTCATCTGAGTTCCCCTCTGTCCCTGCTTTGGCTATGGCCAAAGTTACTTCCTTTCTATTCTCCTTCCCTCTCTTCTTTCTGTATTTATACTGCTCTATACATACAGCAGACTTGTCTGCATCATGCTGATATCCATCACATTTGTCCACTGACAACTTATTCTGACACTGTGCTGTGACCAATGCAGTCTGGACCTCACACAACTGTCTCTCTAATTCCTGAACTTTTGTTACCATACGTATCTTTTCCTCATGCTGTTTTCTATATGCAGACAACAGGATCCATCCACCCCTACCCACAGCGCCCAATTCTTTACCTTTCTCCACTTTCACTTTCTGCAAGCATTCAACCACATCTACAGGTTCAGCATTTTTCAAACATTTGTCCCATGGTTCACTCAAACCAACACTATGCGACCACTTGGTTGCCAAAATATCATAGGGAGTCTGTTCCCAACCTGGAATCTCAATGCATTCACTCACAACCACTTTTTTCTTAAAAAGAGGCATATTTTACGCAATATCACACTAACAAAAATACTCAAAGCCTTCTGCGTATCCTGCCGACTACGCCAAATGTTTTGCTAATATTTTTAACGCTAAGGTTCAGATACGGCTTTAAAGAAGGCAAATAAGTAATTTTATTATAAAGGTTAATATGAAATAAAAACTTAAAGGAAAAGTATGATATTGCGTACACTTTTGTATATTGAACATACAAAGGTTAAGTACAGTTAAATATACTTACATCACCAAGGAGCTTTGGACATCATCTGTCTGGAGGTCAGAGAAGCATGACATAGACAGAGACTCCTGGACATCACTGACCGGACGTCTCACGGTGCAGGAAACACGAGCTTCTGTCTGTGCTATACTTCAGCTGATCTTAAAAAGGCTTGAACAATATTACAAGCCTTAAAGTTAATGTGTTGTAGTCTTATTGATCCATGCCCTTTGATGGCCAGTCACTGGGCATAGATGAACCAGAGATACACCACACATCAGACAATGGGGTAATAAACCCACAGCATTCAAGTCTCCCAAGAATACACATCAGGTATTTGAGCTAGGTAAATGGATATATTGTTTGTCTGTATATTCAAGACAAACACACAGAAATCCTTAAGTATATACAAGATTTTGTAACCATGTACACTTTGTCTGTTTGATTAATCAATGTTATAGTATAACATAATTTATAAACTCAAAAATAGCCATTTTTATATTTGCAATACAGATGCTTCCCTATTTGATATTTGCCATACGAGAGGTGCCACAGGCATCCACGGGGTTTTCGCCTTTTGAATTGTTATACGGGCGACATCCCCGGGGATTGTTGGACCTGGCAAAAGAAACCTGGGAGCAGGAGCCCACCCCCCATAAAAGCGTGATTGAACACATTTTGGGTATGCAGAACCGCATAAGCGCGGTCATGCCAATTGTGAAGGAGCATTTACAGGAGGCTCAGGCCGCGCAAAGCGGCCGCTACAATAGACAAGCCACCGTGCGGACCTTTAATCCCGGGGATCGGGTGTTGGTATTGATTCCCACGGCGGAGAGTAAATTCCTGGCTCAGTGGCAAGGCCCCTACGAGATAAAGGAAAGAGTCGGGGTGGTTAACTATAAAGTATTGCAGCCCGGTAGGCGGAAACCTGAACAAATATACCATGTCAACCTATTAAAACCGTGGCAGGAACGGGAAAGCCTGATGGCTGTTTTTTCCCCACCTCCCTCCTCTTCGGGTCGTTCACATCCGGCTCCAGCGACCTCTGGAGAGGACGAACCAGAAGTAAGGATTGGAGAAGCCCTCACCAAGACACAGAGGCGAGAGGCCAGACGGTTGGTTCAGCAGAACCCCGATGTCTTCTCCGAGCTGCCCGGTAGGACCAGTCTGATACGACATGATATTGTCACCGAGCCCCACCTGAAGGTACGCCTGAAGTCATACCGAGTACCGGAGGCTCGACGACAAGCCATATCGGAGGAAGTAAAGACAATGTTACGCCTGGGGGTCATCGAAAAATCCCGGAGTGAATGGGCTAGTCCGATTGTCCTAATACCAAAACCCGATGGCTCCTTAAGGTTCTGCAATGACTTTAGGAGATTGAACGAAATATCCAAGTTTGATCTCTACCCCATGTCCCGGGTGGATGAGCTGATTGATAGGCTGGGACAGGCGCGATATTTTACCACGCTCGACCTGACCAAGGGGTACTGGCAGGTGCCACTAACGGAGTCCGCCAAGGAGAAAACCGCTTTTGTTACGCCGGATGGTCTCTTCCACTATGTTGTCTTGCCTTTTGGGTTACATGGCGCTCCGGCCACGTTCCAGAGGTTGATGGACTTAGTGCTGGAACCGCACCAGGCGTATGCATCAGCGTACCTTGATGACATCATTATTTACAGCTCCGATTGGCAGACCCACTTGGAACAGGTACAAGCGGTGGTAGACGCGCTTCGAACAGCCGGATTGACAGCCAATCCCAAGAAATGTGCGTTGGGACTCACAGAAGCCCGCTACTTGGGCTACGTAATAGGCCAAGGAGTGATTAAGACCCAAATTAACAAAGTTGAGGCGATCCAGAA